>NC_056737.1:1937945827-1938243327 GCF_019279795.1 Protopterus annectens | reverse complement strand
ATTGAGCTTGAGGCCATGGCTTTGACACCAGGCATGTGTCTCTGTGAGGCCTTTTTGTAGGATGTCCACATCATTAGGAGTTTCTATTATATTTCCAAGTTTGTAATCATCTGCGAACTTTGTTTGCCAAAGACTTTCTGTGTTAGCCTGTACTTCAGAAAAATAGATATCAAACAGGAGAGGACCCAGGACTGAACCCTGTGGTACTCCACTTGTCACTGGTCTGAAGTCGGATTTGGAGTCTGCTACTTTCACAGTGTGAGTTCTGTCAGTGAGCCAGTTGGCAACCCATCTTGTGACATAGGGATTTATACCTAGGTTAGTGAGTTTATCCATAATTCCAGAGTGGGGGATGGTGTCAAAAGCCTTGACGAGATCTTAATAGGCTGTGTGAATGACCTTACCCTCGTCTACGGCTTTGGTGACTGCTTCAAAGAAGTCTATCAGGTTTAGGAGACATGATCTGCCTTTTACAAACCTGAAGTGGGTGTGGTCCAGAGTTTGGAGATTCCCAATGTCTTTGTTTATAAGTTCCATGATGATACGTTCCATGGCCTTGCAGACAAGGCTCATTAGGCTAATGGAGCGGTAGTTCCTGGGGTCTGTGGTGGCTCACCCTTTGTGAAGTGGGATAATCATCGCTGTGCCCCATTCGGTGGGCTCAAAGCCTGAGGTGAGGCTATGATTGAACATGGTGCTTAGGTGGGGTGCCAGTTCATTCTGCAGTTCATTTAGAATGCAGCCTTGGGATGTCAGGTCCCATGGATGCAGTGTTCTTGGCTTTGGAGAGTGTATTTTTTACCTATGCAGCCATAATTACAGGAACGTTGCATTCTTCCGGTATAGAGATGGGCCCTTTAGGGGGTGAGAGGGGGGTAGTTAGCACTGAACCTATCTGCCATGATGTTGGCAATATCAGTTGGTTATTTCAAACAAATGTTTATATCTCTGGAATGATAGGGGTTACTAAATATGTATAAATGGCAAACTCTTCAGCACAAACTATTTCTATAGTGGCAGTATTCTTTAGGTTCTAGGTCTTAAAATGAATGTAGTATTTTGTAAACAGTACTGTACTGCAATGGTTCAAAGTTCCAGAAACACTAGTAGAATTAATGCAGGCTATGTGCAAGGACCCAATGACTCAAGTACAAACAGTGTTCGGTCTCACAGAGAGGTTCCCAGTGGGAGTGAGTGTGTACCAGGGTTCAGCTCTGAACCCACTGCTGTTCATACTGGTGATGGACTAAATTAGCAAACAGGTCAGAGGGGACAGATCAACAAAGTTACTGTATGCAGATAATGTGGCATTACAGGCAGACTCTGAGCAAGAACTTTAGCAAATGACAGGGGAATGAGATGCAAAACTGAAGGCACATGGAATGGCTCTAAGTACAGATAAGACAGTGGTAAATTGGGAAAATGAGAAGAAGCTGAGAACTGAGATAGAAGGGAAGATAGTGGATCAGATTAATAGCTTCAAGTATCTGGGAGGGGTGGTTGAGGATAAAGTAGGTCTGAATGAAGAGGTCAAAGCTAGAATCAGAGGGGCTGCATCCAACTGGCATAGAGTGTCAGGTGTAGTCTATGACAGAAGAATGCCAAAGAAGCTGAAAAGTAAGGTGTACAAAACAGTGATGTGACCAGTACTACTGTATGGTACAGAAAACTGGACATTAAAGGTAGAGCAGATGAGGAAGCTAGAGGTGATGGTAATGAAGTGCCTGAGATGGCTGGTAGGATGCACACTGTGGGACAGACAAAGAAATAAGGACATAAGAGCAGAAGCCAAAGTAGCTCCAATTGCAGAAAAGATCAAAGACAACAGATTACGGTGGTTCGGACACGTGCAGAAAAGCAGAAGACAATCTGATGAAGACGTTTTGAGGCAGACAGGAAGAAGGTAAAAGGAAGCAAGGATGTGCAGCAAGGAGGTGGATATACTGTGTGAGAGAATATCTGCAACAGTCAGGAACAAGTGTCGAAAAAGGAAGGAGCATGGCAGTGAATCGAGAGAGATGGTGACAGTTAACATGACACCCCGGACGCATACAGAAAATGGGGAAAAAGGGGGTGATGATGATGAACTGCCTGCTACACAAGCAAACAATTTAAGGTAAGATGCTGCTAGTTTACCAGAGTTATACATCTAATTGGAAATTCTCTCCGAGTCTTTGAAATCTGGGAGTGTGAAGTCATATGACAAGTAGGTAGACTGGTCAGATTACCCTTTTTTAGTCATAACATGGGCTGGAGGCAAAATTACACTGATGATTCCAAAAAATGTTACAGTTAACACATTGTACAAAATATGTCAGGGTACTTTACACATAAAATAGCTCACATAACAAAACAGGTTAAATGTGCAATTTACTTACACGGTAATTGAATAGCAGCACACTGATTACGTATGAAACAAGACTGTTTAAAGTATAAGTGGTTAAAGTACATCATCAACGTCATAAGAAAAGAGAGAAGAGGATATAGGGAAATGAGGTGAGCCAAGGTACATATAAAAGTGGTAAGTAAGTGCCGAATGCTGGTGAGGGGTTGGCAACCAAAACACGTGTATTTCATAAAGAGTAAAAGATGGACAATGGCAGTTGTTCCAAATGAGTTGATACTGAAGTGGCAGGAGTGATTTTGTGGCATGCTCTCTCAGAGATAGCAATGGCAAAGGAAGGGCACAGAAGAGTACATTAAGTACATCATGGTTACTATTGCAATGTGAGGATGTAGGGAAGGTGCCTGTAGAAAGAATAGCAATGGAGTGTTGAAATTAACAGATAGAAGTTTATGCAGGGCATTGGCAAATATGAATAAGGATCTGTGACTGCTGGGAAAGGGGTAAGTAATGCTGAGCAGATGACAGTCAGAGGTTTTTTGGGGCTTCCAAAAGGTTATTGACACAAATCTTGCTGTTTTTTTAAACCCTGGTGTTTCAGGAACTTCCTAAAGTGGTAAAATGTGGACTGCACTCATGCTTAGGGCTGCGCATGTTTTAGCAATGGAACATCTGGCTTCAATGGGCAAGGATATCAGTGACATAAATGAAAATTTTGAGTTGGCCAAATACCTTGTCTGACATATTATCAGTATGTGAGCTGAAAGTTAGTGATGGGCCAAGTTAACTCTAATGTACTTTCAGGAGTCTATCAGTACTGTACAATTCCTTTGAGGATCAGAAATGAACAGAGTGCAGAATAGTCATCAGAAATGTTTTGCAGGCCTGAGAAGGAAGCAGAGACAAGGAGAAGTTGGAGGTCATCAGCATATAGAGTACCTCATTAGTATGATTAAGATCATTAGGGAGAGTCTAGATAAAAAGAAAGGAAAACATGAAACCAGAAATGGAGCTTTGAGGGGCACCAAACAGGAAAATGGGTAAACAAGATGGAGCATTTAGAAAGTCTGCCTCCAAAGGCATTCTGAGTAGATAATTGAACCATCTGATTGCATTTGTGAACTATCCAGTGCTACTGAGGTAATAAGATAAAGAGAATCGTAAAAAAAGGCTGAAGGCTTTAAGTCAATGAAAACTGCACCTTTAAGAAGTCTCTTGTGCACATTTTGAAAAATGTTGGCAGCCTGAAAAAGAGCTGTGGGAGTATTAAAGCCTGTATAGAAGGCATGCTGATGTAATGTAAGGATTCAATTATCTGGTATGAAGTAATAATTTGTTTATGTACAAGTATTTATAGGATTTTTGCAAGAGGTGAGAGAACTGCTATATAGTGATAATAATCAAGAAGAGTGTAGCTAGACATTTTAGCAACAGGAATGACTGGCCATTTTCTATTTATCGGGAATGGATCCTGAGGAGAGTGAAAAACTAAACTGGAGAGATGCAAGATAAAAGTGTATGCTTTTTGAGAAACAAAGCAAGAAGAGGGAAATAAGAGAGAGAAATCCTTTGCTGGAGATTTTGTTCAGGAGAGAATTTGCATATTTCCTGGAGAGAGACATCTATAAAATAAAAAGCGATACCAATGAGGTATTAGGGAGAAGACGGATACTGTGTAGAACTAGAGTAGTGAAAGGAGGTAGGAATAAATCTGAAGACATTTTTAAATAAATTGGCTGATTCAAATGTGGAAAGTAGGCTATTTGTATCTAAAAAACAGAGTAGAACAGTTACTATTATTTGGGTCCAGTACTTAACTTTGAAGTAGTAAAGTTTTTGATTACCCATTAATGGTTCTTGCTGGCTCTACAGCATAGGGATTTGGTTGGTATAACAGGAATCCTTGTTTGTTTTCTAATGGTTTAAAAAAGTCAGAAAAAGAATACCACAGATGGATCTTCAAATAGCCCAATAATCTCCTTTTCACATCTCCCTTGTTATAGTTTGAGTAAGCCATTGACACCAGTTATCCTTAAGTTTTCATTGTTTGACTGAGGAAAATTATTCTTCAGCACTGAAGAGGGAAGTGAGAAGAACGGAAGGGCACAATTAGAGTTTTTTTCAGGAATGCAAGGGGGCAGTCAATAGTAGTGATGTTGCCAAAGAGAAAAGGGTCCAAGTGTGATGGAAGCAATATTCAGCTAATTGAAATTGGAGGTATTTTCTTTTTATTTTTTTAAAGGACCAGATGGATATGAAAGGAGAGTGATCAGATAATGCATTAATAACATGGATAAAAAAACACCCATTTGGAGAGCTGGCCAGCAAAATGTGAATGTGTGAATAATGCATCAGTGTCACTTAGCCAAAGAGACTACAGCCTCTATAAATCAATTGCCCAAAAAACACCCCAAGGAAAAGGGAACTGAGGCTACTCCTGAAGACATTGGCTTCACTTAGCCAGACTATAAAGTAGGGATGCTATATTTTCCTGCTTGATAATCATTGTACCATTATAATATCTACTTTATACTCAATATACTACTTCTAGTGAAGCATTCAAACTTTCATAATTTAATTTAAGAATTAAATTACTTTGCTAGCTCTCTGGATGCGAGCAGCATGAGGCATCCCCCCCAATAGCATGGCTTATTTTTAACTTTGTTCTAGGAAATCAAGTAACTGTAATTGGCTAGCTCTGTTATACATAAGGAGTTCAGACTATTTACTAACTTTTCAACCTCCCTTTCCACAAACTAGAAGAGTCCTGTAGAGCAAAGTTTAAACTTTAAAAAGTGTGACTCCTAACAGGGTCAGCATTTAAAGCATCACCTTATTGAAATTTCAAATCTTAAGTTGGTTACTGATTGTTTTCTTTGCTACCCCACTAATGTGGGTTAACCTGATCCATTCCACCTGCGCTCCACTCAGGCTTCACTCCACTCCCCTACCCTACCCCCCAAATCTCACTCACCCTCACTACATCAATACTTATACCTATATAACTCCACCCCACACTCTCTATCCATTCAGTATCACCAACTAATTACTCTTTATAACAGATCACTTCCTTTCAACCCCTCCCACTATCTACCCCACCCCTATACACATGCATCCAACCCAGCCAAGTAATACTATATCTCCCCTAAGACTAACCCTAGAATCTTTTTCAGCTCCAGTCCTTCACATACATATTCACTCAACTAATAATACTAGTAATATCCTGTCTTACCACATCACTAATACTCCTCACACATGCTACATCATTATCAGCTCAAACTCCAACATATTATTCCTCCACAGTTACCTCCTCCCCCACATATCTGCCTCAACTCAACAGTTTCTCTAATATCTCCACTCATCTATTTCAAGATAGTCTAATATATGACTCCACTCCTAAAATCCTTACCACTGCCCATACTAAACTACACCTTAAACCACTTAACCTACTGTTTATCTCCATATTACAACAATGCAGAGACATCCACCCAAATCTTGGTCTGTAATACACACCCTAGAACATACCCAAAAAGCCTAAAAATAATAACACTAAATCTTAGAAGTCTACACAACAAAATATCCCCTTCCATGCTTGGATTAACCAGTACAAACCTGATATCTTAGCTCTAACTAAAACATGGCTCACCTCTCACACAAAAGACTCAGAAATCATAACCCCCAACTATAGCATAACTAGACTTGATATAACCTATAAGACAGGAGGAGGAGTAGCCCTACTTTACCCTGATACCTTTAATATCACTCATTTTACTAAAAGCATTCCCACATTTGCGAACATAGAGATATTTTTATATTTTCTAAATTTTAACAGTACCAAACATATTTGCTTCATTGTACTATATATTACCCCAGGCCAGAATATATCCATACTCGAAGACATACTATCCTGGATCTCACAAACAATTTACCATGAGACAATCATTTTAGGTAATGTCAACATCAATTGGCTAACACTCTCATCTCAAAATGCAGCTAATAGTATTAACCTCTTTGATTTTACTCAAACCATCAATTCTCCTACTCTATACAGTAAAAACTATACCCAACAATCCACACTAGACTGGATTCTTATATTGCATCCTGCTAATTTTACTACTACAAGCACAGTCGCCAATACCCTAAGTGATCATCTACCCACCTATGCCCTCAGAACCACCATTCACCAACTGAAGAAACACACACTGACAACCATCTTCAAGCTAACTTGGCTCAAGATAAGTTTAATAAATGACTGATGCATACAAATTGGTCAGCTCTGAAACCTCTCTCTCTAGACGCAGAAGTCCAATATTTTAACACTATTTTTCTACGTATACTTTATGCCCTTGCCCCAATGCACACTAAAAGTATCAGAAACAATCCTGCTCTTTGGTTAACCAAAGCATGTAAAAATCTCATAAAAAAAGAGTAACAGCCAGAAAAAAAGAGAAATAGCTTGGAGTCACTGGTAACAAAATAAAAATTATGTAAATCTACAAGTATTCAGGCAACTCCGCAACCAAGTAAAGAAGTAAGTTAACAATGAGAAACAATTATATTACACCCACATCCAACATGAGCATAGATCTAACCCCCAAAATTTCTGGTCCTCCATCTCATCACTGCTTAACCCTGGGAACAAAAAAGACCACTGCCCATATCCTGATGCCCCACCTCTACAGATACCTAATGACTTTGGCACTCATTTTATACAATCTATGGCTTCACTAATGTCAAATCCCCCAAATCCCAGCTCCTTTTCTTCGACAACTACCATCAATCCTGCCTCCTCTTCACCCCCTGATCAGCACCTCTATAACCCTCAAAATTTCCCTACAATTAACTCATCCAAATTCCCTCTTCAACCCATCCCTACAAGTCTCATAAAAAAATATTAGTTAAAGTTAAACCTTGCTTTACCTCAGCAGATAACCTCCCATCAGAGTACCTTAAATTTGCTGCTGATTCCATTGCTTACCCCATCGGTATTCTTATCAATAGAGCCATCTCTGAATCTAAAGTTCCAAACATCTGGAAAATGTCACATATTATTCCTGTTCACAAAGGGAGAAACTCTACTGAGCTAACTAACTTTCAACCAATCGCCAGCCTATCTCCCATCTCCAAAATATTGAAAAAATGCATTCACCACCAACTTGTACAATTTTAACTACATAACAACCTTCTTAACCATACCCAACATAGTTTCCGTCCAGGCCACAGCACCTCTACTGCCCTCCTATCCTTTACTGACACTGTAAATAGGGCTAGAGACACTGGTAACTTAGTATCAGCATTATTTCTTGACCTATCTGAAGCCATTGACACAGTTTCACACTCCATACTCCTTGCTGGGCTGTCCAACCTAGAACTAACACCTCCCTCTATACAGTGGTTTCACTGTTACCTAAACAATCAAAAACAAGCTGTAAAATGGTTAAACATCATCTCTCCCTTTCTTCACACGCCTACAGGAGTCCCACAGTGATTTAGCCTTGGTCTATTACTCTTTAATATTTTTACTATCAACCTGAACACTTCTTCATCCTTAAAACACTTATACAGTATGCAGATGACTATATGATCATCTGCTCCTCTCCCAAACTTCCTCAACTGCAGTCCATTACTCAGCAAACATTTACCTCCACTGAAACCTGGCTCACTAACTCTCAATTCTTTCTTAACCCTAAAATAACAAACTCCTTCAATTTATGCCAAAAAATCACTCTCTTGACTTAAATCAGATCAAGATCCTTTCTGCTGACAATATTGTAATTAAAATAGTCCCCCACACTAAACTACTAGGAGTCATTATAGACAATCAGCTTAGGTTTGATCTCCATATCCAGCATAACATTAAGAAAACCCACCAGAAACTAGGCATCCTGCATAGGAACAAACACTTTCTGAATACATCGACCAGAGTCACTCTCGCCAAATCCGAACTTCTGCCCTCTATACTATAGGGTACCTCAATTCTCACTAACCTACAGTCCAGCATCATATCTAAAATAGAATGCTGTTGCAACAAAGTGGCCAAGTTTGCCAACTAACACAAAGACAAGTACACATCACTGCAAAACATTACATATGATACAATGGCTAGAACTTCCTAACTACCTCCATTATGTCCAGCTCTTAACCTTACACAACATCATTTGTAAACCTTTAGCATGCCCAGCCCTTATTTGCATGGTGAATTCATATACCACCAACAGAACTCAGAGGTATGAAAATAAAAAATACTAGCTGTTTCAAATCCTTCAAAAGTACCAGGACAAAGCTTATATTCTTACTCAGTAGCCATAATCTAGAACTCTGTCCCCTAACCATAAGAAGAATTACTAACCTGGCTGCCTTCAAATCTTCCTTAAAAAACATCTAAATAATACCTGGA
The DNA here is from genome assembly GCF_019279795.1 of Protopterus annectens. Lineage (NCBI taxonomy): Eukaryota > Metazoa > Chordata > Ceratodontiformes > Protopteridae > Protopterus > Protopterus annectens. Next base: position 1,938,234,586 of record NC_056737.1, on the reverse strand, counting down.
TATGCTCCTGCTCTACTCCTGACTAACATAACCTTGACATTTCTACTTCCAGCTGACAAAACCACCTAAAACCCTTCACTCCTCTCTTCACATCCAGCTTCTCTATCCTCTTCTACTTTATATACATAACCTATCATTAATATTTATCTTCCCCCAAGACTTACTCTAACCTCTCCTTCCCTTATTTATCTTGTATCCTAGCTCCGCTTGATGACTTTTCCTCATTTCTCATATACTTCTTTTCACCCCCAACCTACCTTTCTTACACTTCCTCTCTATATGCCTCTTTTTATAGATCCTTACAGCTGACTTTTCAGCTAAACATCTCCCTAAACTCTTCCCACATCTCTCCATAATGTTTCCCTCTTCCATTCCAATAAAAATGCTGCTAAACAACATATCCCAGTGTCAAATTACAAATGCAACTGAATAATAATATTTATTACTCTTTGTAAAAAGGTAAACTACCTAGCCTTTATATAATGAAGAAAGAAATAATAATGTTTGTACATGGATATTTGAAGGTAAACTGGCAATATGGATTCCTATACTGAACATTCTGTTATGATAAGACTGTAACAGGCTGTATTACTGTTCTATGGTTTGGTTTATTTCTTGTTTTATTTAATAGGCTAAACTAATTAGTAAGTTTTTTAGCTTCATTAGTTAATGCTGTTTTGTAGTTAGTTGCTTCACATTGTCTTCTGTTGCAGATATATACGTATTGCTTTTCTGAGCCTTACATTTAAATGTATTAATCTTAATAGCTGAATACTTGTGCTAATTACCTTACTGTATCTTACACTCTGTGCTAATACCTCACTGCATCCTACACTCCACCTCTACACTTTCCATTCCACTCCTGAATAGAACTTAACCTAGTTAGATAACAATTATTTAATATTTCTTTCTGTCTCATTTTTCAGCTTTTAAGTCCTGTGTTGAGACACAGCCGGTCCCTCTACTTGAAACCCTGTAAGGCTAATAATATCCTACTGAACAGTAGGGAAACTCAACTTAGAAGCTCCTCAGGATCTACCTGGACCCTCTACATTCAGCCTCACAGTGTAGGTGTTATCCTACAGTATATGTATGTTTCAAATATAACCTTGTGAGTGCGATAACTTTAAATTACTGGTGTCTGCAATAAATTGTTAACTATTTTGTAAGGGCCAGCACACCTGTGGACCTACCCCTCCTACCATCTCTCTATTAAATTATCCCCCCTTCTCCTACTATCCTAGTGGAGTTAGTGCTTTCCCCACTCTATCCACTAGAGGGCAGCAGATCTCAGGCTTTGGAATACCATCTCTCACTGGTTGTAGAATCCAACTAGCTCTGTTGACCAGCCAGACTCTGCTATCAGTGCTTGTACTTTCTATTCATGTACTTACCCCCCATCCCATGATTGCTTGAAAAGGGAATTATTCTAGGTAAGTCTGGAAACTTTAATAATTAGACACCTCTGACTATCACTACTTTTGTTACTGGCCCCCTCATTTATCCCTCTGTATTAACCTCCTTTCCTGCCCTTGGCAATTTCTCTAAATATCTCTCTCTCTGTTCCAAAACCTGTTTTACATAACTGTCTCCCCAGCACCTTTGTTCACCTTGTTTTCTCTGCTACTTAGTAACAATATATATCTCTTACCTTTCCTATGCCTGTAGAACTCAGTCTCTCTCCATAACTGATTGCCTCTCAGCCTCTCTCAGCTGTAACCTGCTCTGTTCGCCCTACGAGCTCACTCCACTCCCCTACTCTACCCCCAATTCCCACCCACCCCCAGGGGTCCTACACTTATACTTCCCTTATCACACCCTCTCTCTCTTCCAACCTATCCCATACATCACCCCACCCCACAAACTCTAGCCACACCCCTACCTCCTTAACAATCACTTACAATAAGCCACTTCTTAGAGTAACTCTCCCATATCCTCCTACTCTTAACTCATCCATATAATATCCCCCTCTCTTCTCTTCCTGTACTCCTATTATCTTCCTCTCCTCTACATCTCACTCCCTATTATATCCCTACACTTGAGTTCTTATTTTACAATCTCCTCCAAGATGCCTCTCCCTAATCTAACCAAGCTAATACTTACAATCTTACTCTCAACTACTCTCATCTCAACCTACCTTCTTACCTCCTTTGAAAAACTGCACTATTTCCATCTTAATCATTCCCACAAACAAACTGCAATCTACACACACACATATCCTTTAACAGACATTCTAACATAACATCCACTCCCAGTTACCTACTACCTAAATACCACAGGCTCTCCCACATCAAACTTAAACTACCCTCAGAAAAAAAACTGAAACTGTTAACCTACCTTAGATACAGTTCAGGAACAAAACTAAATAATCCCTCCTTAAAAGATGGTGACGTCCACCCCAACCCTGGCCCTACCAACACTACAATCCAAACAACTCACCCTAAACTCAATAGCTCTCTCCTAATAGGGCATCTTAATATCCAAAGCATCAATAATAAAGTAGCTCACCTTCATGCTTCCTAGATATTCACTCCTTTGATATCCTCTGCCTCACTGAGACTTGGTTGAAACCAGAAACTAAAGAAAATGAAATTATTCCCCAAGGCTATAATATAGTGAGACAAGACCAAACAAAACGTAAAGGTGGTGGAGTAGCAATTCTATTTAAAAAAGGACTTCATATCTCTACCCTACCATCTAATCCAACCCAGGATAGCAATGCAGAAATCCTCATTACTAAGCTTCAAATCAACGGAAATAAATCTTTATACATTATCTGCATTTACATACCACCCAGAAATAATATCACTACAATAGAGTCTTTTCTTAGCTGGCTGTCTTCTACTTACCTCCAAGAAACAATAATACTAGGTGACTTTAACATTGACTGGAAAAGTGTTAGTGCTGAAAATCCTACCTCTCATATTAACCTCCATGGCTTTACCCAAACCATAACCTCTACAACCAGAATTAACAAACCTAATAAGAAAGAGAGTACCTTAGACTGGATTCTCATAAACAAAGTGAAACAATCTTGCAAAGTAGGAACCCTGCCAGATGATGTAAGTGATCATTCCTTGACCTACATCACTAGAGAAAAGAAGGATTTTCCAAACCTCCCCATCTTTAGGACAGCACGCTCTACCAAACACTTTAAGGTAGAATTATTTCAAACTGAGCTTAAAGCATGCAACTGGAACCCATTAAAATCCCTCCCACTTGAAGAGGCAGTACAGTATTTTAACACTGCATTCTTATCTATCCTGGATAAGCATGCTCCCAAACGTTCCATTAGAATGAAGTCTAACCCAGCCCCATGGCTTTCAAATGAAACTAGGAATCAAATTCTACTTAGGAACAAAGTCTGGGCTAAATGGAGAACCTACAGAAATAGCTCTGATCGTCTACATTTTAGGCAACTTAGAAACAGCATAAAAAAGCAATATTTACAGATAAAAAAACTACTATTGTAAACTTCAGCAAACTCATCAAAATAATCCCCAACAGTTCTGGTCTTGCATTAATAAGCTCCTTTCCCCAGGCAACTCCCGCACACCCACCCCACTTGATGTAGATCCAAATACTCCCCATCAAACTGCCAATACCTTTAACTCTTTCTTCACTGACACTTTACAATCTCTAGCTAGTCAGCTTATCTCAGAAAACACCAGCATTCCCATTGACTTACCGCACTCTTTCTCTAAATTCAAAATACAACCCATCTCTTCTTCTCTCATCTATAAACTTATTCTAAAACTTAAGCCATGTACTCCATCTGCTGACAAACTTCCTTCCCAATTTCTCCAAAAAGCAGCCACGGTAATTGCTTACCCTATATCTGTCCTTATAAATAGGACAATCCAAGAAGGAACCATCCCAGATGTTTGGAAAATCTCCCACATTATCCCCTTACATAAAGGTGGGAACTCTAATGATTACTCTACCGGCCAATTGCTCTCTTATCACCCTTAGCAAAAATTATGGAAAAATGCATTCACCAACAACTTCTACACCATCTCTCTCAACATAACTTAATAGCAAACTGTCAACATGGCTTTAGACCATCACATAGTACCACTACTGCCCTTCTATCCTTCACAGATACCATCAATAGAAACCGTAATAAAAACCTCCTCTCTTCTGCACTCTTTATTGACCTCTCTAAAGCATTCGACATGGTTAACCATACCCTCTTAATCAATATTCTTGAATCTCTTTCCTTTGATTCTCTGGCCATTAAATGGTTCAGATCATACCTCAGCAACAGACAACAAGCAGTCCTCTGGGAAAATCAAGTCTCATCCTTTTTACCTGTTACCATCGGGGTCCCTCAGGGCTATTCTTGGACCACTTCTCTTCTCATTATTTATTAATGATCTCAATGTAACAATTCCTCAAGCCACTTGTATTCAATATGCAGATGACTCCACACTAATATGCTCATCAACCTCTCCATCTGAACTATATTCTCTTACTCAAGATGTTTTCAACACTGTAGAAACATGGTTTACCAAACGTTGTCTCCTTCTTAATGCCAAAAAAACAAAACTCCTTCTCTTTACACCCACTACTAGGTCCTCCCCCTTAGACTTCTCAATCTCTTCAAATAATGGTACTGTTATTCTCCCTGACTCTACCACTAAACTTCTAGGAATAACCATTGACAATAATCTCTCATTTGATTACCATATAAACAACACCATTAAAATAGTAAACAGAAAAATAGGCTCCTTATACAGAATAAAACCTTTTCTAACCTCAGCAGCCAGAGCCAAGATCGCTCACTCCCACCTAATCTCAACCCTTCTGTATGCTTCACCTATATTTACCAACCTTAACAAATTAGCAACTTCCTATAATAACATTGCCAGATTCGCTACTGGCAATCCCTTCAGAACCCATTACTGTTCTAATCTTAGAAAACTAGATTGGCTGGAATTACAAAACCATCTGATAATCCCCCAACTCACAATTGCCCACAAGATATTTTACCAACCCAGTAATACCCCTATACTCTCAAAACTCTTAGTCCCATATAATAATCTGAACTACCTACGTTCTTCTAGCAAACTCCTTGCTAGCTTAACAAAGTCAAATAATACAGCTGGTGACTCTGTTTACCAACACAGCAGGAAAAAACTGGAACCTATTACCCACTGAACTAACTCTAATTACATCCTTGCCACTCTTTAAACAAAAACTTAGAAAACACCTCCAAATGCACTGGCTATGCCCTTGTAGTAATCCTGACTAACCATCCTCTTCACCCCTGTTTCTTCCTCTTCTTACCAAACTTCCAAACATTTACATGCTTTGTCTTGTAAATAAGACTGACATTATTTAAACTCTAATCAACTTATTTTTTAAATCCTTCTACCTGATATGAACTATTGTACATAACTCTTACTATCTGTTTTAGCTGTCTTAAGCAATACTCTGCTCACTGTTACTGTTTCTCAAGTGTTTTTATATCTATTGTACATAACTCTTACTGTATTATATCTGTTTTAGCTTTCTTAAGCATTATTCTGATTACTGTAACTTTTCTCAAGTGTTTTTATATCTAGAATGTAATAACTACCTGTTTCTATTTTGTTTATTAATCCTTATTTTACCATGTAACAATATTTTATACTTTTGTATATCTGTGTGGAGCTTTTCTCACCGGGCCTCTACTGAAAATGGAAATATATCCAGCTAGACTAGCCCGGTCAACAAATGTAAAATAAAATAAATAAATAAATAAATAAAATAAACTACATATCCTCTGTATAAATTAAAGCAATACTAATATGTATGTACATAGATGTCTGTAAGTACAGAGCTTTTCTCCCTGGGCGTCTGCTGAAAACGGGTACTTTTGACCCAGATGGACTTTCCTGATAAACAAATGTCAAATAAATAAAAAAAATGTGAATGTGTGAATAATACAAGGGGGGACATGAGGGGGCAACTGGCTAGGAGATGAGTTGGGAGAAGCTAAATGGTTGGCAGTACATACCAGCTGGAACAAAATAGTATCCTGGCAGTCAAGGTTGACATCTTGTTGCACCATGAAGTTTCTGCTGTTTAATCAGGGTAAGAAGGCATCGAATACCTTGTTGAATTTATGTAATGGGGGACGGGGGTTAACAACAATAAAAGGAAGGAGATAATGGCATGGGCATCAAGTTGTCTTTTGATGTGTAATAATGAGTCTCTACCCATTTTATTACCTGTATGACACACACATGGGATGGGTATATGTTATTCATGTAAGGGGAGAACACTATCTTAAAGACAGGTCTCAATAAGGGAGGCAATGTCAGGTTGAACCTAGTTTTTCCAGGCCTCAGGGGAAGTGGGGATGAAAAAAGGGTGAAAAAGTACAGTTCTATATCACCGTAATTAAATGAATAAGCAGAAGGTATAATTTGTTTAAAAGTGGAATGATGACTCTGATTGTTGACTTTTATAAATTATTGCTGGGTAGATTAGAGATGACAATGGCGGGATTTGAGTGTCAAAGTAAGGGTAGTGGTAGAAACAGCAGAAAGCACACATAGAACACAGTAGATGAGATGTAAGAGTGATGGGATGGAATGAAGGACAAAACAGTGATTTTAGTTAGTGAAAATGAAAAGTGGACTTATGGTCAGTGCAGCTAGAAAAGAGAGGAAATTGCATGGAGAATATATGTAGAGATTTAGTCTGAGTTAGCAGAAGGAAGAGAAATAGGGTGCCAAGAAAAATACTTTAGGTATAGTTTGCTTGGTATAATAGATAAGGGGAGGAAAGTAGCTGTGGGACAAAAAGTGAAAGGGAAGAAAGGGTGACTGGGTTAGTAGGGAGTGATACAGCAAGAAAGAGAGGCAGAGGAGGGAAACTGAAGATGGCTGAAAACCCATTGATGAAGAACTAGCAGCCTCTATCCTAGAAACTTGATTCTGAAGATGATCACCTCCAGGTGCAGATAGGCCCTATGAAATAACCTGCATAAGATGCCAAAAGGAACTTAGGCCAGTCTGTAGAAATTACTATTGAAATTCCTGCCACCAAAGCTATACTTCTGATACAATAGGACAACAAGCTACAAGGTCTAACAAGTTACCTCTGCAATTCAAATATCCAAAATCACTTGGACAGATAACTGTATACACCTCCCAAAAGAAGGAATAATTTGGCCACACATAATCAAAATTAGTGGTAAACAACAAAAGCCAGCCTGTGCATTAAGCCTTATTAAACACTGTGGAAAGGATGTCAACTCAGTATTAGTGTCTGTTGTTTCAGGGCCAGGTCTCAAGAATGTAAGTGAGACATACCGAGTGCCATGGAAGACAGACACCCCTATTCTGAAAAGTAGACCTCTGCTCTGAAAATGAACAGTCCTATGGCTAATGTCAGAGATGAAGTCATACAAGAAGTCCTCAGATGTCAGGATCCTGAGCAACTCTAGGCATCACCCAAGAGGACAAGACTGTTGTTTACTGACAAGCCCAGCCCTGGGATGATACTAAACAGCACAGCACTGACAGAACAAACCCAATGTGTTGAACATATGACATTAACAATGGCATTATACAAAGTGCTTTCTTGTGTGATGACATATAGCTATGATCTATAAATAGAAATATCAGTAAGAAATGAAGAGACTGTACAAGCTACAACACTGCATAAAGCATTAGTGGGTACATTTTCTCTGCCATAAACAGGTCTATATTATAAGAACAAAGTTTTAAATATTCGAACACCATATGGGCGACACCAAATGGTCGAATATTTAAAACCTCACAAGTGTGAACAGAGATCGCCATAGCAAATTCTTCCCTTTACTTAGTGCGATCTCAGAGTTGGTATATTTAAGTAGAGGGGGGTGTGGGGGGTGTAGAAGGGCTTGCCCCTTGCTCAGAGTGATCAGGTAGGTTTTTCTTTTGTTTTTACATTTTTTATTTTGGTTTCGATGTTTTACAACTTCGCTAATATGGTGTCGCCCATATGGTGTTCGAAGTTGTAAAACTTCATTCTTATGATATAGACCCACCATAAACAACTAGTAGAGGTTCATTTAAATCACTGATGAAGGAACACTCAACCCAAAAGATGACCCTACTGTAGGGCAGCAAGCCATGCTCTTTCATGGTAATACTACACCACTCAAGTACATGCTGATGAAGCCTCCAATAAAATGGATTCAAAAGAAGTTCCAGGCTTGGTCATTATGGTGAAGACCTGAGAAAGAAAATCTACTCATGCTTAAGATGTGGATATTACTATTACAATTTCACCAACTTGAATCATTCAGTCCTGATGTCTGGATGAATAGGAATAAAATGATCAGCATCTTTTAAATCTAGTGTTACCAAAAAAGCTCAAATGAGGAAAAAGGGGAAACAGGTTGTGAAGCGACAGCATTTTGAACTTGGGAAGTATCATACATTGGTTTAAGAAAGAAAGGTCCAGAACTGGTCTCCATGCATTTTCTTTCTTTGGCACCAATAACATCTTTGAATACAAATCATTCCCCAACAGAGAAGGAGGAACAGTTTCAATAACTCTTGAAACAACATGTGCTGTAGGACAGGAGGAAACAGAAAAGTTTAATTTGACAGATGAGGAATAACTCCCTGAAATGGAGGAATTTCTTTCTGTTGCAGTCTGTAACCTTTTTTAAATTAGTTTCAGGGCTCATTTGTCTGAAATTGCATGTTGCCAAAGAGAGAAATGGAGATTCAGACTTTCTGGAAGGAATAAGAGACTACCAGGATGAGAGAGATGGACACGGTCCCTTATATAAGTCATTCTGGTTTATTTGACCGCCTTTGTTCTGGGGGTTCCTGCTTTCTTTTTGGAACCCCCGTGCCATTGTTTTTAAAACATCTGCTTGCCATCATTTTGCTGAGACTGTTTATTTTGTTTCTTACCAAAACAGGATGAGGAAGCAGAAAGTCCTTTGGAAAATTTGGAGAGGTGTGCTGAAAAATCTGAGATTTCATGTATCAGCTTAGCTCTCTTATCACATTTTTGATAAACTCTGCAGCAGAGGATCAAAAAAATAAAACTTTATCCAAAGATGAATTTAAAAATCCTATTTTGTAATCCTCTTGGAGGTTATGAGAATGCAGCCAGGCAAACCTCAACAGAGTACAGTTGTAAACATCCCTGGATGTAGTATCTACAGATCACACTTTAAACAATAAGTAGTGACTTGTGAAATGGAAGAAACTAAACCACACAAAGCAGATTTTCCTCACAAGAAGGAACTGCAGATAAAACATTCCTCATAATTTCACAATTAATCAGGATAATCTTTAACATATGAACCTGACCATTCAAAATTTAAAAAACTAAAGTTGCAGAAGAATACGCTCTTTTTACCATACTCCTCAACTGTTTTACCTTCCTTATCTGAAAGGGAAGGCTTGGAATTAACCAAACACTTAACAGCACCTAGATTAACTAAAGTAATAGCTGCTGGGTCAGGTCTGGGATGTGTATAAAATCTGAAAGATTGAGGCTCTTTGTACATTCTATCTGCTTTCTTAGGAACAGCAGGTGAAGCCACAAGTTGTGACTAACATATCATCCATCCAATGAGCACTGTGGGATGGGTAAAGGTTCTGGAAATTCCATTTATATATTATAGTATTTTTTATGTGGGACTGAGAAACCTCAGTGTTCTCCTACTAAAAGCACTGGCATATTCTGGAAACAGACTCAGAGAAAGAGAAACCCTTACAGGGAGATTTAAATACCATCCTCCCCTCTGTCTGAATCAGAAATCTGAGGAGAAAATCTTGCATCTGTCCCTTCATCTTCTTGCACACATTTAGAATCTTGAATTTCTTTAGGAAAAGAGGAATCTCTTTTTCTTTTACCAGAAAAAACCTTATAAGAAGGCTCAATAGCCTGAATAAGACCATGATCCAGAGAGGCCAGCAAATATTAAGTTCTTTGTTTTATTTTTGACAGGATAGTTGGGGTACATAGATTTATTAATGGCAACTGCAGCTTCCCCAGGGATGGGCACAAAATTCTGACTAAGCAGGGGCCATCTCCCCTGACCTTTTTTCCAACATCATAGGATCATAGGAAGTTACTAGGTTATTGACCCTGAGGCCTTTACAAGCCTAGCCAAGAATTTAACCCATGTTCTGACAAGTCAGGACCTGATGCCTCTGTCCAACAGAGACACAGATGGAATCCCAAGGGTGTATTTTCTGTTCCCCAGACAGTTATCCAGGCTGCACTTAAAAATGGTTAATGAGGTTCTCGGCTTGATGTGGAGAGGGAGTCTATTCCACAGAAGGGGGAGTCTCTGGGACACAAATCTGTCCTACCAACAAGTCCTATTGATGTCACAGACCAGGTTGAGGTAAAGCATGCAGGCTACTCGTGTGACAAAGGGAAATACTGCCAGCCCAGCTAGCTGGAATTTTGTAAATAATTATATGTCATTTGTGAATATTAATATAATATATAGAGAAATGTAACAAAAGTAGATAAATGCCTGCTCAGCTATCTGTAATTTTGTAAGTGGTTGTGTGTCATTTGTCAATATCAGCATGATGCAGTTGCTTGTGTTACAACTGTATTAGAAATGTACATCATATTGTACAGACTTGTGCGGAAGAAATATTCTGTAAAATGCTGAGCAGAAATGGTGGTGATGGTGAAGCGGTAGCATTGTTGACTCACAGCAAGAGGTTCTCCCGTTTGATTCTCGGCTGGAGCCCCTTCTGTGTGGAGTCTGCATGTCCTCCCCACGGTCGAGTGGTGTTTGAAAGACATGCATAGAATGAGCGTGCCTTCGTTGAAGGTTGGGCATCGAGCTGGCACCTTGGCACTGTAAAAATCTACTGCCAATCATTAGCAGATCAGAGTTCTGCCATGATGACCCCTAACCGGGAAAAGCTGAAAGAAGAAGAACAACAGCTGAGTAGAAATGTATATACACTATTTTAACTGCTTAGATGTATATGTATTTTAACAACGGGGACTGAAACACAGGAGATTAACTTGCAAAACTTCAGAAAAATAGTTGAGATTAAGTTACTTTATTGCTGGTCCATAAACAAAAGAGATGTTATCTTTCAGTTTCAGTGCAACAAGAGACATAATGTCTAGTACTAGAAATGTTTTGTATTGTCTTTAAAGGTGGAGGAATGTAAATTATTTTACGACTTCCACCATTTGCCTTAGATGTAAGAGAAGTCCTTGTTTATGTATTTTCACAGAGAGATGCTAAATGCTACCAGATGCAGTGGGGTTTTCACCTGTGATAGTCAGATGACAAGAAGTGATGTCATGCTGCAAGCATCCCAGCAGTAATATTTGAAATATTAATTTAAGAACTCTCTGAGAGAGAGACTGGGCATTCTGTATTTTGTCTTTGACCTGACAACCTCAGCTGGAAAACCCACTCACCACATCTGACTTGCCTTGCTGTAATAGTAAGTTAACTAGGGTACAGTAATTTCTTTTAGATATAGTCAGGAATAGAGCTGAGGTTAATTTAGATGTTTTTCTTTATTTATTTGAAACTGTCCTGCAATGTTGTTTTAAATATTTCCTGTAATTTTGAACTCTGATGTAACTGTGTTTATTTACTGAGTATTTTCTTGTTCTTTTATTATTTATTATTAAATGTATTTAAACCTATCATTGTGGCTGATATCTGAGAGACATATTTAAGTTCTTTGAGTACTGGCATATTTATTTGGTGACACTGTGGGCCACTCCTAATAGCTTTGCTCTTGGGCAAACTACCCCCATCTCTAAAATAATGGAAAAATGCATCCAAACCCAACTCATGAATTATCTACTCCAAAATCAACTCCTTTCCACCATTCAGCATGGCTTTTGACCTGGACACAGCACTATAACTGCTCTCCTTTCCTTCTTGAACATTGTCAACCATTATCACAATGATGGCAAACTCATCTCTGCACTTTTCCTTGATCTTTCTAAGGCTTTTGCACCATCTCCCACTCTCTCTTCCTTTCTCAGCTCTCATACCAAGGCATGTCCATGTCCACCCTTAATTGGTTTTCCAACTATCTCACAAACAGACAACAATCTACCAAATGGCTGCACACCCTCTCACCCTTTCTCACTACTGTCACAGGAGTTCCCCAAGGATCTATATTGGGACCCATTCTCTTCAGTATCTCCATTAATGACTTTCACTCTGCTATCACTCATGGATCCATAGTACAATACACAGATGATTCTATTATTATCTGCTCTAGCACCTCAGAAACAGAACTTCAGACTATGACTCAAAATGCTTTTTCCATTACCGAATCCTGGATGACCAATAACCACCTTGCCCTTAAACCCGGCAAAGCCAAAACACCCAAAAAACTCCTCTCTTAATAAATCAAACCTCGCCATCTACTCATCTAACAAAACTGCCATAGAGGTAGTCCCCAGTACCAAATTACTCGGCATTACTGTAGACGATAACTTAACATTTGAACAACACATCCACAACAACATAAAAAAACACACCAAAAACTTGGGACCCTTTATAAACACAAACACTTCTTAAATTACTGCCCAGACTTTTCTCCTACCTTCTCTCCTCTATGGTGCACCTATTCTTACAAACATCCAGACCTGCTTAAAAACCAAGATGGAATCCTGCTATAACAAAATTGCTAAGTTTGTGACAAATGCAAAATATTCTTCCCATCACTGCCACGCCTTACAATCCCTAAACTGGCTTGAACTCCCACAACATTTCACACACATACAACTATCCACTGCACACAAAATCATATACAAACCACATGACTACCCAGCCCTCAACTCCCTTCGAACTCTCTATCAACCAAATAAGCATCTCAGATCCAAAAATCAATCATGTATTCATGTATATAGGCCTAAACACCCTGCAGGTCAGAATCTCCACTCCTTCAAGTAGTCAAACTCTGGAAAACACTTCCAGCTTCTCTCAGGACCACTAATAGTTCCTCCCTATTCAAAAAATCTTTACACCAATATGTCTGCTCACAAAGGCTCTGCCCATGTACTATCTCCAACTTCTCGACAACCTGATATTCCTATTGTACCCCTTTTTAAATTATACTCAATACTCTCTCCCCTCTTGAGTGTCATCCTTGAAAATCTTCCTTACCCTATTCGCCTCACAAAATACATGAACAATAGTGTAGCTACCCACACTTGTCTTATGTATACTACATATGCTATTCTGCTCAGTCTTTCTGCCTAAGGTATACTAAATAATTATGGCTTATCTGTCCTCTGTGTTAAATTCTTATACATTCTATTCCTTTGTCATGAATCAAAGCTGATTTCAATAACTTCAAACCATACAGAGTATAATATCCCAATTTATTCTCCTGATTAATACTATTTTTGTAACTCAACTATTATTTGGTAACCCTTGTTTGTCATTACTCGTTAACTCAACTACATTTTGTAACTCTTGTTAAAATTTATATTTTTCTTGTATAATGTTATGGAGCTTTTCTCCTCAGGCCTCCAGGGCCAGTGCTAGCATTTTGGGGGCTCCCAGCAAGTTTCAAGTTGGGGGCCCTACCCAGGAGAATATAAAAAGTGTGACCACATTGCTATCATGCCCCCTTCCCTATCAAGCTCACGCAGCACCATTTAATAATCAGTGTGTAGTATTACTACATTCAGATCATTAAAAAGACTTGAAATGTCAAGGTACAAACTGGCTGGCATTTAGTACCAATGTTACATTATGATTAGCCCCTGTACCACAACAAGGTAGCCACTCACAATGGTACACACACACACTGACTGGGACTGTGCAGTGGTGCAGCGGTTAATGTTGTCGCCCCGCAACAAGAGGTTCTCCACTTTGATTCTCAGCTGGGGTGCCTTCTGTGTGGAGTCTGCATGTCCTTCCTACGTTCACATGGTCTTCCTCCCACATTCCAAAGACATGCTTCTGCAGCATTTTGCCCCGGGACTCTGCTAAAAATAGGCTCTGTCCTAGTCAGACTTTCCCAGTCAACAAATGTTAAATAAATAAAATAAAGTTTAGTAACAAGCCCCTGTACCACAGCAAGGTAGCCACACAAGAGGTTCACACATTGACTGGCATTCAGTACCAATGTTACATTATGACAAGCCCCTGTACCACAGCAAGGTAGCCACTCACAGATGTACACACACACACACACACACACACACACACACACACACACACACACACACACACACACACACACACACACACAAAATGACTGGCATTTAGTAGTAATGTTGCATTATGGCAAGCCTCTGTATTGCATCAAGGTAGCCAGTCCCACAGAGGTGCACAAAGACATCTACACAGACTCCCTCACACAGGACAGAGACACAAGACAGACAGCTGCACAGACTTGCACACAGGACATACACACCCACACATGATGAAGACAGCACTACAGTAAGACTGAGCACTAAGAATTTAAAATACTGGGCTTATGAACTAATGATGATGCTAGAATAAGATTTTGCAGTAGCATGCATTGTGTGATCCCGCATTTTTGAAGAACAGACCAAAATAAACAAACATCTGGACATTGTGCAATATTCTCACAGCCCCTACCAACCTCCTAACCTCTCAACATAATTCCAAAGCTGAAAATAACTGCAGAACAAAGGTGTAACATCAAGGATAGTTACAAACATTACTATGATAAACTTAGAAAGATATTAGAATAACAGGGATTGCATTAGCATTCATTACAATAATCAGTATATTCAGCATGAACTCTCATAGACCCCAGAAAAGTCTCAGCACAATTCTAGAGGAGGTAAAAAAAAAAAAAAAACAAGACAAGGACGGAAAATTATGGGTTTAAAACATTGTGGTTATGAACTAATAAAGATGGTAGGATGGTAGAATAACAGATTTTTCCAGTAGCATGCATTGTGTGAATTCACATTTTTGATGACTAATAGACCAAACATACAGGTCATACATCTAAACACTGCGCAACATTCTCACATCCCCTATCCCTCTCCTAACCTCTCAGCTTAACAATTCCAGACAAAGCCAAAAAAAAAACTGCAGAACAAAATGTAACATCAGGGATAGTTTGAAACTTTTGTTATGATCAACTTTGATAGTAGAACAGGGTTTGCACTGGCACACATTAAGACATCAGTACATTTTGCAGAATTGTCACAGCCCCTACCCCCAGTGTCTCAGCAGAATAAATCTGGATAAAGTGAAAGTAAAATAAAAACACAAAGGCATAAAATTAAAAAACAATGTGCTTATCAGCAAATAAAGATATCTGAATAACAGATTTTTGCAGTAAAATGCATTGCGTAACCCCACATGTTTTAATGAAAATAGATAAATACCAGGCAAACATCTGAATATTGCACAACATTCTCACAGACTGTAATCCCTCTACCAAACTGTCAGCACAATAACTCTAAACAAAGCAAAAAATTATGATAGAACAAAGGCGTACCATCAGGGATAGTTGTAAATGCTGCCAGTATACACTGTACTAGTATAACAGGGTTTGCATTAGTATACATTAAAACAACAGTTGTACATTCTGCAACATTCTCACAGCTGCTAACTCCCCTCCCAACCTCTCAGCACAATAATTCCGGATGGAGCAAAAAATTATCGTAGAACAAAGGTGTAGCATCAGGCATAGTTGTAAACATTACCGGCATACACAAAACATACCAGCAGAACATGGTTTGCATTGGTATACATTAAAACATCTGTATATTCTGCAGCATTCTCACAGCCACTACCCCCACTACCAATATTTCAGCACAACTGTACACAAAACAAAAATGCAATAATGAATATTCTTATGCAAGACTAGATAAAAAAACTACATCAAATCTGGACATTAATTACAAACAAGCCTTCCTTCCTCAGTCTCTTAGCAGAAGAATTCTGGACAAAGATAAAACTGTTACAACCACAGCCCCTCCCTAAAAGTTATACAATCCTCTCCCTAGGTTTCCTTGCCCCCCCCCCCCAGCAAAAAAATTAAGTTAAAAATAAACCCATCAACTTATCCTTTCTGCTGTTGATAGAAGGCTGCTACTAATCCTCTACTTGCATCTCCTACACACAAACCAGACCAGTTCAGCCCTTTCAAATTGCTTTCAAAAGGATAGTTTTTCAGATCTTTTAGAAATTGCCCTTACAAGGGCAGTTAAAATACAGATGCTTTGCTGGTCCCACAGTCATTCCAGGAAAACCTGCATCCTCCATCCATCTTCACAGCATATCTCTCAACCTTTTAGCATGAAAAATCTGGACAAAGCCAAAAATAATGGGGGGTAAAAAAGGCTTAAAAATAAGGACACTTTTTAAATATTGCTCATATAAACTTACAAACTTTCTTTCAGGGTTTGATTTAGCATACATTTTCTGAAGGAAAGAAAGTCTGAAACGTAAATGTCTGACATTATTTACTGATTTCAATACTCATTGATGTATAAGAAAACCACAAATTTTATGAAGAACAAACCAAAAATATAAAGCAAAAATCTGGATATTCTTAAAAAATCTGGGCAGTTCAGATGTGTACCTAATGCCGATAATCAACAGAACTGACCCAACAGACCCCATATTACGGCAAAGCCAATCAGGAAACTAGTACTTGCTTCCTTGACTGCTGCAACCAATTAGGTCGCTTGCTTCACTGAAGCGGACCTGATTGAGTGCAGCTTACAAGTAAAGCAAAGCACCTGATTGGCTTCAGCAGTCAAGGAAGCAAGTTCTTTCAGGGGAAAAAAAAAGTGGAATTGCGTGACGGCGCTAAACAGCCGAATGAACGAGGCACCAAACAAGGAGTGGAAGAGATGGAGAAACCCACGGCTGCTTCATATGGGGGCCCTCACATGTGGGGAGATAATTGGGGGCTCCCTGCGGCCGTGGGTTTGGTGGGTCCCTAACGCCGGCTATGCAGGTCTCCACTGAAAATGGGCTCATTTCAGCCCAGTGGACTTTCCCAGTCAACAAAAGCAAATAAATAAATACAAAATAATAAAATTTGGATTAATAGTAACATTACATAGTAAGATTGGACAACCTTTTTAAGGGCCTTAAAGTAGCTGATAAGTAGTGCCTGGTGGCAGTCAAAACTACCTTATAGTCTGTGCAGAAGGGGGCATGAATAGTAAACCTGTGCCACCCTTTCCCAGGTGTGTGTGTGTGTGTGTGTGTGTGTGTGTGTGTGTGTGTGTGTGTGTGTGTGTGTGTGTATATAAATCAAATTTCAGAGTGTGTGTTAGAAAAATATGTATTAGTAATATGCATGCTTAGTGCATTCGAAGTTTAAAAGGGTTAATACATTGATTCTGTTCACACTGCATGAATCTGCACAGCTACTAGAGACATTCCAATCCTGTTTATGTCATGAAAATATGCGCAGCTATGATCTGCTTATGCCATGGAAATTAACAAGAAGCATTTGATTTCTGCTAATGTCATGAAAATAATAAGTGTTTCATTTCCACTAATGTCATGAGACTTAACAAAGAGTTATTGATTTTCTGCTTATGCCATGAGAAAGTACACAGCGCTGAAGCTATTGATAATGAAAACAAAGGCTGCTTGAAAGTATAAACTGTAGTCAGCATTACTTGTGCCTAAGCTAGAAATGTACCTTGAATCTAGGCAAAATGTAACAGATATATATTAGAACTGCACAGTTGAAGAATTGAGATTGTGGTGGGCTAAAAATAAGCCCCAAGGCCAGGTTGTTTTTCACAAATGTTTTTGTAAATCAACAATAATCCAGTCATGTCAGCAGGAAATCTAAGTAACATTTTCTATGTAACACATAGTGAGTTTTAAATCTGAACATGTCAGCAGGAAATCTAAGTAACATTTTCTGTAGAACAATACAGAAAGCTGTGTCTAACTATGTCAGCAATAGAAGCAACATTTCTGTGTAACATGGAAAGAACTGTATAAAAGTAGCATACTGCTCACTAGTAATTCAGACAAATCATTCTGCCTGCATGCTTTGTCTCCGTGCTGCAAGTTAATAAAGGGTGCCATACTTGAACCTTACGTGAATTGGTCTTTGAAGTTTTTTCCTTTGACAGATTGGTCCTTCGGACCAGAATCCTCTCTTCACCTTGGATCAGACGGGACAGGTGGTTGAAACCGTATGGGGAAGAAACCAAATCGGTCCTTCTTATTTGAAAAGCCCTCAGACTGAATTGTCGTACAAAAGAGGCCAGCCACTTTCTGATCTGCGACTGAAGGATGGGTCTCCGCGAATCAGGTGATCAATCACGTAGGCTCAGGTAAGGTGAATCTATTTTTTCCTGTTTTCTGTTTTAGATTAGGGACTAGATTTGTATTGTTTTTGTCAAGACTGTATTTTACAAGTCAGGGACAGAAAAGATTACTGTCTTGTCATAGATCAGGAGAAACAGAATAAGTAGGCAGTCATTCTGAAGAGACTATAACAAAATCCGTGGTACCACGTTAAAAATAAGAGAAGTTACATAACGATCAAAAGGGTAGAACAAAATGGGTAATAATTGCACAAAAAGACCCCAAAATCCGCCGTTAACAGAAGATGCAAAATACATGCAGTCGCAGCGTGCCGACAATATTAAATATTATTCAAAATGGGATAATATATATGAATTTGACGGAAAATTAGAAAAATCCTCGCTTATCAAAATTGTCAAACAGCTCAAAACCAATTCCAAAGGTCGGGTAAAAAAGCAACGTAAATTAGGAATTCCTCAGGCACACAGGTGGATTGAGGAAGTAAACCGTAGGGAACAAAAGAACAACAATTCAAAAACAATGTTTTTAGACAAGGAGGACAATAACTTAGTAATAGCATCGGCCCCTCTGCCTCCCTTACCAGAATATGAAGCAAGTGAACAGGTTAGTCCACCCCCATGATATCCTGTGGTCACTGAAGAAAGAGGCATTATGAAAATAAAACCATATATTAGAGATCCCATCGGGACCAAGTCTTGAACAAGGGCAGGTAACTCAAATGAAGGCATTGAGTTATATCAAATGGTTAAAAATTCACGATCTATGAGTGAAGGAGAAATATGCCCACTTATAGAAGTACCTAATCCTCAGGCAGGTCAGGACAATCAGGACCCAACTATTTTAGTGTATAGACCTTGGACTCAGGAAGATATCCGGAAAGCCACTGAGGGAATTCCCTGTCCAAAAGTTGATTTTAGAAAATTCTCAGAAGATTTACAAGGAATGAGGCTGAGTTATAACTTAAATGAAGAAGAGGTAGAAAAAGTAGTTAGACAAATTGTGGGGCCAGATTGGCACATGATTAGTGGCAACTGGAATCCCCGTGACGCTGCACAAAGACCCCTCCCACATAGCAGCGCAGAATTAGACAATGGAGTAAAAGGTCTTACAGACCGCATCTCTGAAAAATGGAAGCCTAGGGCAGACTGGACTTGCATTAATCAATGCATCCAACAAGAAGGTGAAACTATTGACCGCTATTATGCCAGACTATTAGAATGTTTTAATAACCACTGTGGAGTGCAGGTTCCTGAAGATCAAACACAAGATTCCCCATATGAACAGCAGTTAAAGAATGCATTTTTAAAGGGCAGTATTGCACCTATAAGCAGTTTTATTACAAAACACATGGTAGACCATCTTACAAGCAGGTTACAGTCATTACTTGAATATGCTAGGCATGCCAAAAGGCATTTTAATAGCAAAAAGAAAAAGAAAGCTCAAGCATTTTCTGTAGAAGATGGAGGAGAAGTTTATGTAGTACAGTCCTGGAAAAAGGGCAAGAAAAATGCACAGGGAAACAAACAATCTGATCAACGATCAGAGGACTTTGAAGGGTGAAAGAAAAGGGGTGAATGTTTCAAATGCTGTAAAAAGGGACATTTGGCAAAGGATTGCAGGAAAATCAAGAAGGCAACCACGGAAGACAAGGAGGGTGAGGACTGACTATATGGTAGCCAGGAATCACTAGAAGGGGATAGCGAAGAAAGGACAAATGAGAATGTGATAGAGGGAGTAGTGGATGTGACAGAAGAAATAGAGGAAGTGCAGGAAGTTAGTGACAGTGAAGAAAATGAAATATTAGACCTAGCTTTATTGAGCTTGGAGCTCTATTTAGCAGACACGAAACCAGAAGTTACACTCTTGGTAGAAGGGAGGGAAGTCAAATTCTTGTGTGACTCAGGGACATCACGAACCCTGATACATCCCTCCAAACTGCCAGAAAACATGGAGTCACCTGATTACATACTGGTAAAAGCAGCTAATGGACAGCTGTATCGGGAGCCCCTCTCCCATAACATTGTAATAACTGATCCTGTTTCAGGATTGACTCAGAAAAGCAAAATTGTTGTTTCTGCAAAATGCCCAGTAAACCTCTTGGGCAGAGACCTCATGCAGCTATTTGGTATAGCAGTAGTCCCAACCATGCAGGATATGGAAGCACAGTGACAAATTGATACCTTTGCAGTGCAATCGGAGGGTGAAATGTTTTATTGGTAGAGCCAGGACTTGGTTACGACTGGTCCAGGGACTGTGACCAAAAAATTAATGAATGTAGCCATCAGCAAGTTCCCCTCCCTTGACATTGATAAGCAACACCTGTTGCACTGTATCCTGTATTACTGTAACACAGCAGGACCTGATAAGGAATATGAGCAAGAATTGTTTAAAAAATCATGCAAATAGATTGATATTATGTAATCTGTACTGGGACACAGAAGGGAACAGTGTAGCCAGCTGTTCATTGCCCCAGGAGTTCTTTACACTGTAAAAATCTAATCAATTACCACATGTTAGCTTAATCAAGAACAAAAACATAGAATGGGCAGACCTAGGAGAAAAAGTCACGAGATGGGAAAAACAGACAGAATTAGAACTGTCAGAACAGGGAATACAAATACAGAAGTTGAACTGGATAACTCAGCCCCACCCAGCTGTGCACTTGCAGTCTAGCAAGGACAGCTGATTAGCACTCCTATTAAAGGAGGAAGAGAATGCCTTACAGAATATACCAGAAACTCTGTGGTCAACAGGAAAGTCAGATGTAGGACTTATTCATACAGCGGGACCAGTAACTATCACGCCAAAGTCAGCATTCAGACCACAGAAAAGACACTATCCCTTGAGAAAAGATGCAGAGGCAGGGATAAAGCCTATTACAGCAGCCTTACTTAAAGGAGGGATACTAGTAGAATCTCCCAATTCACCATGTAACACACCCTTATTTCCTGTTAAAAAAGCAAATGGAGAATGGCGTATGGTCCAAGATTTACAAGCTGTAAATGATGCAGTAATACCAAGGGCACCTACGGTGCCAGACCCACATACCCTGTTGAATGATTTAAAACCTCAACAGAAGTATTTTTCTGTGGTAGACATTAGCAATGCGTTCTTTTCGATACCGATACACCCTGACAGCCAGTATTGGTTTGCATTCATATTTCAAGGAAAAAGGTATACATATACGCGACTACCACAGGGGTATTGTGAAAGTCCGACGATATTCTCGCAAGCAACTTGACGGGATTCACCCCACCAAGAGGCAGTCAGATTTTACTTTATGTTGACGACATCTTGCTGGCAGCCCCCACCCAGCAAGATTGTAGAGAAGATACCATAGCGCTATTACGATTCTTAGCCGCTGAAGGACATAAGGTAAATAAAAATAAACTGCAGTTTTGGAGAAAACAAGTCAAATACCTGGGATATGTAATATCCAAGGAAAGTAGAACATTAGATGAGGACAGAAAAATAGCAATATTACAAGCACCAAAACCCACTACCAAGAAGGAAATGATGTCCTTCCTGGGTACAACTAATTTTTGCCGGAGCTGGATTCCAAACTATGCTTTGGAATCTGCACCTCTGACTAACCTCATATATAAGAAGCCTATGGCAGCACAGGATTTGTTACAATGGACACCAGAAGCAGAATCTGCTTTCTGCAAACTGAAGCAGTTAATAGCATCCTCATTAGTTTTAGGATTACCAAACTATCACAAATGTTTTTTCCAAACTGTAGATTGTAAGCAAGGTTATATGACATCAGTGTTAACACAACAGCATGGGGACAAGCAACGCCCCATTGCTTATTATTCATCACAACTAGACCCAGTGGCACGGTCCTTACCTCACTGTGTACAAGCAGTAGTTGCAGCTGCAATGGCAGTACAGGCTTCGGCCTCAGTAGTCTTATTCCACCCTCTCACTTTGAGAGTGCCCCATGCAGTTGCGATTATTTTATTACAAAAAAAGGTGGCATATCTTTCCCCTGCTAGGCATCTTTCCTGTATGACTACATTGTTGAGCCAACCTCATATGACAATTGAATGATGCATGACTTTGAACCCTTCTACCTTGATCCCAACCCCTGCAGACGGCACACCACACTGCTGCCTGCAGGTAATTGAGCAAAAGACACTACCTAGAAAAGATCTCATGGATGTCCCCTTAGATGATGCCGAGGTGACATACTACGTGGATGGTTCATGCAAAAGGGGTCCTGTGGGACAGAACCTAGTAGGATATGCAGTAGTTTCTGACACTGAGATTATAGAAACAAAACCTTTACCACACAACTTACCTGCACAGGCAGCAGAACTGATTGCCTTGACACGGGCATGTACCTTAGCAAAGGGTAAATGTGTAAATATTTTTACTGACAGCCAGTATGCTTTTTCTACTGTACATGTTTTTGCGCAACAGTGGAAAAACCGAGGAATGATAACATCTACTGGCAAACCTATCAATCATGCACAGTTTATTCTAGATCTTTTAGAATCTATTCCATTTGTAAATGCACAGCTCACACCAAGCAACAAGATACGATTTCAAAAGGTAATGCAAGAGCTGATACAGCTGCAAAACAAGCAGCTACAGAAGTATTTCTTTTAAATGAAGAACTACAACCCTCTGAGATTTTAGACTTAGAAATGTTAAAAACAATGCAGACACTCACACCTCAAGCTGAAAAACAAAGATGGGTAAAATGAGGAGCAATTCTCGAAAAGGGGCTGTACATCTCTAAAGAATGGAAACCGATACTACCATCTAATTTGTTTAGATATGCAGCTTTGTTGAGCCATGGGCAATGCCATGTCTCAACAGGGGGGATGGTACAGCTGGTGAACCAGGTGTTCACAACGTACAGATTTATAAACTACTCTAGAAAATTTTGTTTGATGTGCCAAATTTGTAACAAACATCATGCACAAGGGGCGTTAAAGCCCAAGCAAGGGAGTTTCCCTACACCACCATATCCGTTTCACACTATCTGTATGGATTTCATAGAATTGAACAAATGTGAAAATAAGAAGTATTGTCTTGTCATTGTAGATGGGTGGAAGCCTTTCCAACCAAAAATCCAGATGTAACCACGGTGGCAAAAGTACTTGTCAAAGAAATCATCCCTAGATTCGGCATTGCGGAAAGGATCTACAGTGACAATGGAACACACTTTGTAAACCAAACCATACAGCAGTTAAGTAAGCATTTTGGTATTTCTTTAAAAAATCATTGTGCATACCATCCGCAATCTGCAGGGCTAGTTGAGAGACATAATGGAATATTAAAGAATAAATTAAGAAAGTTAATAGCTGAGACAGTGAAGAACTGGATATATTGTTTGCCCCTGGCACTGTTGAGCATGAGAACTGTTCCGACTGCAAAAGGATTGACTCCTTTTGAAAAACTATTTGGAAGGGCTTATTATACATCCCAGTGGAAACTTCTCATGTCCGCAGACCAGGAGGCTGATCTTACACTAGTTGAATATATGAGAAATTTGTTGAATTCTAAACATCTGTTGCAGTCAAATTCTGTTTCAGATAAAGAACAAACCGAAACATCGGAAGTGGCAGTGATCCTTGGGGACTGGGTGTGGGTGAAGAATATAAAGAAGAAAAACTGGTCATCACCAAGGTGGGAAGGTCCATACCAGGTGCTTCTTATGACACCCACTGCAGTCAAGATAGCAGAGCGAGCTTCGTGGATCCACCTGATGCACTGCAAAATAGTTAAGAACTTTGAACTGGACAAAAATCTTACCTCTCCATCGGGGCCCTCAGCACAAAGTCTGGCTACAAAGGGGGTCAGATCAATAGGACTGATCCGTCTCAACCCCAGTGAAGAAACCATCAGTGCTGAAGGTCCTATTAGGGCAGAGAGTAAGAATGCATGTCTGAAATAAAGATGACAGGATCCAGTAAGATCCAGATGTAACTATTCAGAAGAGTCAAAGAAAACAGGAATGCAGAATAACAGTTTCCTCAGAAGTATTACATAATCATCCTGTTGACTGTACTAGTGACAATAATCTTTTTGTTGTGGCCACTCCTTTTCCCAGCCACACAAACTGAACTGAATAAACATGGAGAGTTGCACGTAGAGTGGCACCCAAACTTCAACACTTACCAGGCAATCAAATATGTGTATGCTGAGACCTTCAATGTTTCGAATTGCTGGATTTGCATAGCTTTGCCAACAGCATACGGGGGGTTATTGTTAACTTCAGTCCCCCTAGGAGCCAACAAGACCTGGGAAAATTTAGTCTATGATACATCAGATGTTACATCACAAGATAAAGTAGCATTGCACTTGTCTGTTCAACAGAAGGGGACTGTGTGTTTTTACAATAATGATACAGTTCAGGTAGGTTGGAGCAATTGCAATGTGACTGTTCCCTAAAGATGCTACAATAAAACTGATAACACAGGTTCCTATTGCAACACAAGCTATGATTCATTTTTTGAACTGATGCATAGGACAACTGATGAAGTAAAACATAATGCTGACCTTTATAAACAACTGATTATAGTTGACAAAAAAAATGTTTCATCCAGAGCTAGGACATAGTAAAGTTACTGCCAAAGTAGAAGACTGTTATTTTGTATGTGGTAGGAAAGCATACAAGTGGTTACCTGAGAATTGGCCCGGCAGTTGTTATTTGGGGTACCTGGTTCCGGCCATACAACACACAGCAGTTTTACCTCAGGGGAAAATTCGGAATGTTTGACGAGAAATCAAGAAACCTGTCAACCCAGTGGGGCAAATCAATGCGGGCTGGAAAAACCATCATGCTGTGAGCCTAGGGAAAAATGGACTGTCACATATGGACTTGGGTGATACCATCATCTCATTGGCAGGTGTATTGCCAGCATATGGAGCAACGAAATCAATCTGGGAACTTCTCGAAATAATGAGCAATGCAACCTTTTCCACTCTAGAATTGGTGACTGATGAACTGACTGCCATGAGAACTGTAGTGCTTCAAAACCGCACGGCTCTCGACTTCCTCCTAGTGGCAAAAGGAGGTACTTGCACTTTATTCCAGGAGGAGAGCTGTTCATATATTCCTGACCACAAACACGAGATAGACAATCACCTTGAGGTAATTCAGCAAGTGTCAGCTATGACCAAGCCAGGACCAAATCCATTGATAGACTTTTTCCAGAGACTGTTTGGGGGTTGGGGCAGTATCCTGATGAACATCCTGACTGCCATCTGTGTAGGAATGATCCTACTGGTGGTATGTGTGTGCTGCTGCATCTCCTGCATGAAAAGACTGATTAAAGACTTTATAGACATGTCAATTTCAGAAATCTTATACCAAGGTGCTGAACTTGAAGAATTGTTGAAAAATTGAAAATGCTTTCATAAGTTTAAACTGAATCACTCTCTTAACTGCAAATCCTGAGTAGGAAGAGGTTAGGGGAAGAAAAAAAAACTGTTTGTGCTTATTTTGAAAGTAGAATAAAAGTATTAAAAGGGGGGAAATATTAGAAAAATATGTATTAGTAATATGCCTGCTTAGTGCATTTGAGGTTTAAAAGTGTTAATACATTTATTCTGTTCACACTGCATGAATCTGCACAGCTACTAGAGACATTCCAATCCTGTTTATGTATGAAAATATGCACAGCTATGATCTGCTTATGCCATGGAAATTAACAAGAAGCATTTGATTTCTGCTAATGTCATGAAAATAATAAGAAGTGTTTCATTTCCACTAATGTCATGAGACTTAACAAAGAGTTATTGATTTTCTGCTTATGCCATGAGAAAGTACACAGCGCTGAAGCTATTGATAATGAAAACAAAGGCTGCTTGAAAGTATAAACTGTAGTTAGCATTACTTGTACCTAAGCTAAAAATGTACCTTGAATCTAGGCAAAATGTAACACATATATATTAGAACTGCACAACTGAAGAATTGAAAGATTGTGGTGGGCTAAAAATAAGCCCCAAGGCCAGGTTGTTTTTCTCAAATGTTTTTGTAAATCAACAATAATCCAGTCATGTCAGCAGGAAATCTAAGTAACATTTTCTATGTAACACATAGTGAGTTTTAAATCTGAACATGTCAGCAGGAAATCTAAGTAACATTTTCTGTAGAACAATACAGAAAGCTGTGTCTAACTACGTCAGCAATAGAAGCAACATTTCTGTGTAACATGGAAAGAACTGTATAAAAGTAGCATACTGCTCACTAGTAATTCAGACAAATCATTCTGCCTGCATGCTTTGTCTCCTTGCTGCAAGTTAATAAAGGGTGCCATACTTAAACCTTATGTGAATTGGTCTTTGAAGTTTTTTCCTTTGACAGTGTGTGTGTGGCAGCTACTTGGGCAGGGATATGAAGCACTGGTTGCACAGAGATGGTGCTGGAGGTCTCGGCTTGGCCACTCAGCTGAGATCTCAACACTATAGCTGTGACAGTGGAGAGTCGTATTGGAGATCTGGAGAAAGAGGGAGAAACCAGCCCCAGACTGTCTGTGGTCTCTTTGCGCTTTTAAGGGAAATTGCACTTTACTGTGTGTGTACTTGTCATCCTCCCAGTATGTACATCCCCCACTGTTACCAGTCATGAGGATTGAGGCTCCTTGATTACTGGACCAGTGATGGGGCATCAC
The DNA here is from genome assembly GCF_019279795.1 of Protopterus annectens. Taxonomy (NCBI): domain Eukaryota; kingdom Metazoa; phylum Chordata; order Ceratodontiformes; family Protopteridae; genus Protopterus; species Protopterus annectens. The sequence continues at coordinate 1,938,207,697 of NC_056737.1, read as the reverse complement.
AACTCTAGTGGAGCTTGACTTGTGGATAGGCAGCAGTCCCATCAAGGCAGGGTCTGAGATTGTTTTATATACCAGACAGAGGTCACCTCTGAGAAGTCTGTATGAGACTGAGTACAGGGACAGGGCCTTTAGCATATCTGTAGGGTAGATGTTTGAGGCCCTAGATTCTCCTGGTGAGGAACCTCTGTAGTCTCTCCAGCTGCTGCGTGTGCTTTGTGAGGTACATGCCAAAAGGGGCATTGTACTCAATAATGGGTTTTATAAGGGAAGAACACAGGGATGTTATGACCTCCTTGTGCCTAGATGAGATACCCATACTAATGAGGTGGGCCATGTAGAAAACTTTCCATACAATGGACGCAATATGGTGGTCAAACGTCAGTATGCTATTAACCTGGGTGCCCAAGTCCCTCATGACTGATTGCATGCTTAGGACCTTGTTATTAATGGGACAATTTATGGGGATGTCACTCTACCCAAAGAGGATGATGATGCATTTTTTGGCATTCAGTTTGAAGCCATGTTTCTGGCATCAGTCATTTGTTTGGGTAAGACCCTCTTGGAGGATGTCCACATCCCTAGTGGAATTGATGACAGCACCCAGCTTGCAATCATCTGCAAACCTTGTCAGCCACAGCCCACTGGTTCTGGCCTGCACCTTAGAAAAGTATATCCCAAGCAAGAGAGGCCCCAAGACCGATCTCTGGGGTACACTGCTTGTTATGGGTCTATTGCTTGAGGTGGCTTCCCCTATTTTGACAAAGTGGCTTCTAACAGAGAGTCAGTTTGCTACCCATCTGGTAACATATGTATTTGATGCCTAGTTGAGAGAGTTTATCTATTATACCCAAGTGGGGAATAGTATCAAAGGCTTTGGCCAGGCCAACGTAGGCACTGTCTTCCCCCCTTGGCCATGACTTTGGTGACTGTCTCAAATAAGTCGACCAAATTTAACAGGCATGACCTCCCCTTGATGAAACCAAACTGTGTAGGATCGAGTGTTTGGAGGTTGCCAATGTCCTTGTTAATGAGTTCCATAATAATCCATTCCATGACCTTGCAAATCAGGCAACTTAGGCTGATGGGTCTATAATTTCCTGGATATGTGGACACTCCACCTTTGTGCAAAAGGATGAAAGTGGCTGTCCTCCATTCATCTTAGAGGAAGCCAGTACTCAGGCTTTGGTTGAATAGGGTGTCTAATGTTTATGTAGGATGCAGCCTGGGATGTTATTGGGTCCCATGGAGGCTGTATTTGTTGCCTTTGAGAGGGCAATGATAACTTGCTCCCTAGAAATAAGGGAAGGGGGGCAGGTGCTGGGGATGTCCTGATTTACTGATGGGGGGACAAAGGGGTGACGTTTTCATTGAACCTGTCTGCCAGCAGGTTGGCTATATCTATAGTGTTTGTGTAAGTGGTGTCCTTGACCACAAGTTCTGAGCAGATCTGAGTGCTTCCTTTGAGACTGAGGACATATGTAAAGAAGGTCTTATGATTGCCTTAGTAGGTGTGTGCAGTTTGGACTCGAAGTTTGCTTTGGAGGATTTCACTAGTGCTCTTATTTGCTTGTTCAGGCTAAGGAGAGATTGCTACCAATTAAGCACCTGCTCCTTCTTGGTCCTGGACAGCATTTATTTCCTTTTATTACAGAGTTTATTTACTGCAGATGTCCACAAGACAGGATTACCCTTCCTTGAGGAGGAGGATTTTGTCCTGTCGGGTATTCCTGATTCCATGCAGCTATATAAATGCCTGTATAGTACTTTGGAGTAGGTTTGGACATATGTGCCAGTTCCTATGGAGGGGAAGGGGGCTGTGAAGCTGTTTATACCTTCCCTCAGAAGGTTGTAATCAACTTTGGAAAAGTTTTTTTGTTTGGCCCTAGCTGGGGGTGGGGGGGCGGGAGGAGATGGTGAGTTCGAAAGTGACCACTTTGTGGCTAGATCTTACCAGGGAGAATGACACTGTAGGGATGCTGCAGTGGTTACTCATGTTGGTTAATACCAAGTCCAAGATATTATCACCTCTTGTGGGGGTGTCATCCAGCTGGTCCAAGGCATTTGCATTGACGAAATCAAGGAATCTCTGGACATTTGTGTTTTGGCATGAGTAGTTCTTCCAATCTATGGTTGGATAGTTAAAGTCACCCAGGATAATGGTAAAGGATTGAATCTTGATAGATTCAAAGAGGTCCAGATAGGTGGAGTGGGCATCTTGAGTCAAAGTTGGGGGCCTGTAGCTAGCTATGATTTGAATAGGGTTCTTGTCAATAGTTAACTGCACCTGGAGTGTTTCCTGTGCGTCATACTGTTTGACCAGTCTGGAGGTGTGTATGCCTTTAATAAATATTGCAACTTCACCTCCTTTTGCTTTGCTGCCCACGGCTTGGGGTCTGAATGTATGACAGGATGAGTAAACTGGTATGGCTGTACTGAAATGTTTTTTTTTTTTTTTTTTTTTTTTAAATGGGAAAAAACAATAAGAGTGGCTCTCCCTTGCCCACCAAGGAGGACCACAAAAACACAGAAGACATGACTAATCTCCAGTTCACAGTGGTTGCATGTGCTACACCAGAGGGATCCAGAGAAAAAGATGAGTGGTCTGAGGAACCAGCACTGGCCGCAGCAGAGTCACCTACCTGCAGCTGAGGAAAAATGCTAGCTTACTGAGGTGGCAAAGACTGTTTGCTTAACTTTTTCTTTTTTGTGGCTGGAAGAAGGGCTGACATGGGACTGGTAGTTTGTTCCATGGTCAAGCTGAAAAATGGTGCCCCTTTCCTGGGGAAACTAAGCAGCACAAACCAGTAACATTTCAAATCTAAATAGTCAATTTTTTCCCATAAAGTAAAAAAAAAACTAAAAGCTTTTCAGTACAGTTTGCCAGCTCCAAGGTCTAAAATAAATACAGTTTCTCCTCAGAAAAAAAATAGTTTTAGAATGTTTTTGACAACTTTTAAACTGAAAGAAAAAAGTACACTCCCATTTAACTCATTCCCTACAATGGAGCTCTTAACTTCCAATGTTCAGAACCTAAGCTTTTTGATAGAATCAAATTATGCCCTCCCATTTCAAACACATGTACCTGGAACCACAGGTGTTGCCAAAGAAGTGTAAATAGCAAACTCTTCAGCACAAACTATTTTTCTAGTGGCAGTGCTATTTAGGTTTTAGGTTTTAAAATGTTTTTTTTTAAAGTCACAGTAAACACAATGGGCCAGATTCATTAACACCTGCACTAAGTGTACACTGTGTACACAATCTGTATTCAAGAACATCCCTACCACATTTTTTGTGCTTTCAAATTACTCAGAAATATTAAACTAAGTCGACATGTGGTCTACACTTCATGGTAACCTTTATGAACCCCCTCTATATTTAAAATTGCAAGACAATCAGTAGGAAAACTAAAATTAGGAGGAAGGTGTGAGTTACGCCTGTGCTGTCTGTTTACTCAAAATGGTGTACACTTGAGAGTATGCGTTATTGAATCTCAGGTATTAAGTTTGTAATATTTTGTAAACAACTTACAATATCTCAACCACTCAAATTACACACATACTGTTAGTAGCATTTTGTTCATCCACAGCAAGCTTTCATATGAGGCTAAACATTTCTATCTGAGCTAATTTGTTATTGAGATATTTAGAAAAGACCACATAGGTCAAATAACAACACAGTTATGTTTGCCATTATGTAAACTTTAAGATGAAATATTTTAATAGTTTGTATGTAGTATGGTTTTGAAATTATTAATGCAAATGTGAACAAGCAATATTTGACGTCTAGAGGTGTCAGTAGGATATAATTGCTGAAACACCAACATGCCTCACACAGCTGTAATGAGTTAAAAGTACAAATAAGTCTTGTGACAGTCAATAAAAACACAAACTCCTAGCATAAAAAAACACTTTACTAGCCAGGAAAGCAATAATAAATAATATATTTTATATGTGGAAGTTATTTATTTATTTATTTTACTTTACATTTGTTGACCGGACTAGTCCAACTGGATGCATGTCCATTTTCAGTAGAGACCTGGGGAGATAAGCTCCAAATTAAGCTAATAAAACAGAACAGCAAAACTAAAAAATATTTAAATACATTGTTGATGGAGATTGACATCGAAGAACTTAGCTTTAAAGAAATTGACTACAGAGTTTAACAAAACAATACAGCACTATTTACATGGTAAAGGTTTTGACATTCTCATGTTTTTCCCCAAAGAAACTAATCTGTTCAGCAACAAAACTGCACAAGCCAACAGTTGGTCCTCAAAAGCTTGCATAGGAGTGCTCTTTTCAGCTGCAGGAAAGGTCTGAAGGGCTTGACTTCCAAATCTGACTTTTAGTCAATACTGCTTGAGCTAACAGTTTGGGTGCATGGAAGGTACCCTGAAGCTTTGGAAGCTTGCCAGCGTTATATCCTTTTCAAGATATAACCATATAGCTTAGGCTGTTGCATCAGTGGTTAATATAATGAGAATCTCCTGTTCAAGGCTCTAGCTGTTACTCAAGTTGTTTTTTTGTTTTTTTTTTAAAGATACCCTTCTGCTCATCCAAGTTGCAGTTGTCTTTTTGCCTACCACTTAAGAAGTAGTTTCCCATCTGCTCCTCTGTCTTAATTACCCTGTACTGTACTACACTTAATTTCCTTGTTCTCCACTTATCCTGTCACTTTTTTCATCTCTCATGGCTTCTGTGTTTTACCTCCTCTCTCCTCTTCTCCTCTTACCCTTAGCTCCAACATTTGGTGCCTCTAAATTACTGTTTCCACTGCAGTTTTACTTCACTCTACCACTCTTTATTCTGCTAATTTTCTTTTACCCTTAATCAATATTGCTGTCACTCTCATTGCATTTGCCACTGCATTATTCTTTATCATAGCCATCAACATAGTTCTACTCTGCTGCTTTTGCCTTTATTCTTTTTACTCTCTGCCACATACAGTATTCTTAAGTTTTCAGCTTAGTCTTCCATAGATTGTTTACCCTGGAGAAACAGGGCTGGCCTGCTCAGCTCCACTTGTCTGCCCCACCCTGGATATCACTTCCTTTATACTGCCTTAGTAGCCACTGCCCCTACTCACACACTCCTTCCTACTACTTATCTCAAATTGTCAGAACTTTAGTGCATCATAGGTTTTCTATCCTCTATCCTCTTATCTTAGGCACTCATATCCTAAACTTGTTCCACTGAATGAGCTATAATCATCTCTGTCCAGCCTGTTTCTCTTTGTAAGTATTCCTACATTACAGCAATCTTTCCTTTCTACATTCATCTCATTCTTAAATATAATGCTACCTGGAACCTTATTCTCTTCTCTACCCTGATTGTTTGATATTTAATACAGAATACCCTTCTAACAAGTACTAAACAGACCCTCTACCTTTGCCTTTCTCAAATCATTTAAAACGATTTATACTGTGGGCATGCCTATCAGGAGGTTTAGATATGGACATTTGTTCTTTTCTTTAATAGAACATTTTCTGTATGTTTGAGATTGCTCACATTTTGTCTCACTGATGTTTCCATAAAACATACCCATCAAAATGTAACTGTATTGGTCACATTTCTGTTACTCCAGGATAGTAATATCCAGCCTAACTCAGGACCTGCAAACACATCTCCTGAAAAACTAACTCTCAAAAATCTATTCCTTGAACACCTGAATATAAGCCATATTAATAGCAAGTGGACACAATTGGAACTACTAATTGCTATCATTGAATCCTGGCTGAGAGACTCCCTTCATATCCCCTCATATTTTTTCAACAACATACATATGCACTATTTTTAGATAACATGCCAGCAACACAACAAGGAGAAGGTGATTAGTTACTAGTTAAGAATGATACAAACCTCATTCCTATACTACTAGTTAGAAGTGATTCCTCTTCAGGCAGAACCCCAATTATTAGTACAAATGCTGCTTGGCAGACATACCAAAATGCTTAATGCCATTATCTACATTCTTCATAGCCAGACCTGAAACTGCAATAAAGAATACTGTATCTCAAACAAATCAACATAAACTTATAGAAGGAGACCTTAACCTAGACAGAAAAGGTCCTCATATAACTCGACTAAATACTCTTCCTTTATCACTTAACCTTACTCAGCTTATCACTGAAAGCACAAGACCCAACTCTAACAAAAGGAACAGCACTTACCTTGATACCCTTTTAATGAACATACATGATAAACTCCTTCAGCTACAGATATTTCCTAACTGGTCAAATTACCACTCTCTTATATTCTGTATGATGTGTCTATAAAGCAAAGTTGCTGCCTCCCAACTAGTCCTGTTTAGGACTGTCTCTGTTTCCTCCTCAGACACATTTATTGCCAAGCTCCACAAATTAGACTGGAACTCATTTTACAATTGAAATGACCACACAGATACTGTATGTATATACAGTATAATCTACTAATCCCTATACAGAATAATCCCTATACTACTAATCCCTCCTTCGAACACCTATATTACTCTCATTTCCACTATCCACCTATACAAACAGCCACACAAATCCTCACTATCCCCCACAATAACATAAATATAATATCTACACCTAGTTACCTACATGCAAAGTTCCACAGACTGTCCCACATCAAATACTATAATCCTTCAATCAAAAAAGCTCAGTTTCTATTAACTAATCTACATTACACATTGCACATTTTATAAAAAAGATCCTTACAAAATGGTGACATTCATCCTAACCCAGGCCCAGCCAATGTCCTACCTACTGATCTGTTTACCAACTATCCCTCTACCACACTGAGCCCTAATAAACTTCCCAACTCACTCCTGATAGCACATCCCAATATCTAAAGTGTCAATAATAAAGTTTGCCATCTCCATTATCTCTTAGACATATACTCTTTTGACATTCTATGCTTGATAGAGACTTGGTTTAAAACCACAAACTCAAGACAATGAAATTATCTCACCAGGATATAACATATTTAGACATGACTGTATTAGGAGAAAGGGAGGGGGAGTAGCAATTCTTTACAAAGATGGACTACAGGTTACCACCTCACCTTATAACCCACCTGAGGACAGTAATGCAGAAGTCCTTATTTACAAGTTTCATCTTAATCCTAGTAAATCCATAAATATCTTATGTATCTATCTACCTCCCGGAAATAACATTAACTCCTTAGAGAATATTCTTAGCTGGGTCTTTGCAACCTTCCCACAAGAAACTATAATCCTAGGCAATGTCAATATTGACTGGAAGTGCATCAATACTGAACATACCACTACTCATATTAACCTTCATGGCTTCTCTCAGACTATCACCTCCCCAACTAGAATTAACAAACCAAACCAAAAGTAGAGCATCTTAGATTGGATACTTATTAATAATCACCACCAAACCTACAAAGTATGTATCTTTCCTAATGATGTAAGTGACCACTCCTTGACCTATATAATCAGGCAAAAAACAGATATCTTACACCCAACATCATGCAGAACTATACGTTCCAACAAATATTTTAACCAAGAATTATTCCAGAGTGAATTCAGTGCCTGCGATTGGACCTGTCTAAAAACCCTCCCATCGGAAGATGCTGTCCTATAATTTAACTCCAAATGTTTAACTATCCTAGACCTGCATGCACCCAAACGTAAAATAAGAATTAGGTCAAAACCTGCCCCATGGCTCACCAAAGATGCCAAGCAAAAAATCCTGCTTCGAAATAAAGCCTGGACTAGGTGGTGTACTACTAAAAGCACAGCGGATCAACAAATATTTAGACAAATAAGAAACACAACTAAAAAATCCATACTCCTAGATAAAAAAACTTTTACTGTCAAATACAGCAAACACACCAAAATAACCCCCAAAGATTCTGGGCAATTATCAATAGACTCCTACACCCAGGACACTCCAGTACACCAATCCCTTTAGGATCTAATCATGAGACTCCCATCCAAACTGCTAATGACTTTAACTCCTTCTTCACAGAAGCCATCCAATCTCTAGCCAGTCAGCTATCCCCCTGATGCCGCCAGCCTTCCTACCCCCATGACTAGCACTCTTCCTATCTTCCAACTACAACCCATCTCTACTAACTTCATTTTCAAACTCCTAGCAAAACTTAAGCCTTGTACCCCCTCTGCTGACTAGATCCTAGCTGAATATCTGCAAAAAGCAACTAAACATGTAGCTTATCCTATATAAATCCTGATAAATAAAACCATTAAGGAAGGATCCATCCCTGCCATCTGGAAAATCTCACACATTATGCCCCTACACAAAGGTGGCAACTCAATTGAATATTCTATCGGCCCATAGTTCTTCTATCCCCCTTAGCAAAACTAATGGAAAAATGTATTCATCATCAGTTAATAGGTCACCTAACTGTCAATAACATACTAGCTAAAAGACAACATGGCTTTAGGCCATTCCATTGTACCACTACTCCCCTCTTATCCTTTACTGACACCATTAATAGAAACCGCAACAACAATGTACTCTCTTCAGCTCTATTTATTGATCTTTCAAAGGCTTTTGATATGGTAAACCATACATTGTTTATCTATCTTCTCAAATCACTTTCCCTTGATTCTCTATCCATAAAATGGTTCACATCCTACCTGAGCAACAGGCAACAGGCAGTGCTCTGGGAGAATAATCTGTCATCCCACCTGCCTGTCATATTGGGTGTCCCCCAGGGATCCATTCTAGATCCTCTCTTATTTTCAGTCTTCCATTAATGATCTCTACTTAGCTATTCCCAATGCAACTTGTATACAATATGCAGATGATTCTACTTTAATCTGCACAGCTAAATCTGCTTCTGAACTGCAATTACAAACCCAGAAAGTATTTAACATATTTGAGACATGGTTCTTGAAACGCTGTCTCCTTTTGAATCCCAAAAAACAAAGCTCCTGCTCTTTTCTCCTACTCGTAGGTCCACACCTATAGATTTCTCAATCATCTCTAAAAATGTCACCCTCATAGCCCCTGACTCTACCACAAAACTCCTAGGGATCACAATAGATAACAACCTAAACTTTGATACCCAAATTAACAACACTATAAAATCAGTTAACAGAAAAATAGGCTCCCTGTATAGAGTCAAAACATTCCTTACACCAATAGCAAGAACTACCATTGCCCACTCCCATCTAATCTCTACTCTTCTCTATGCCTCACCAATATACACCAACCTATCAAAACTTAATCGCCTCAAACTAGCTACCTCCTATAACAACACTGCCAGATTTGCTACTGGTAAACCCTTCAAAACCCACCATTGCCATAACCTCAAACAACTTGAATGGCTTGTACTACAAAATCAGCTTCAATTCAACCGACTTACTATTGCTCATAAAATCCTACACCAGCCTAACAACACTCCAATACTCTCAAACCTCATAACTCCTTATAAAAATCTTAATACCTTACGTTCATCCAACAAACTTCTAGTTAACATTAACAAGTCTAATAACATGGCAGGGTACTCATTGTTCTCTAACACAACTGGGAAAAACTTGAACCATCTACCTAGTGAATTTACTTCCCTTCCTACCTTATCACTTTTCAAACATAAACTCAAACTTTTCCTTAATACACACTGGCTTTGCTCTTGTAACCCTGACTAACCTATCAGTACTGCTACTAATATATTTACTAACTCTACTCTCTCCACTAAACTTAGGTCCTGTAGTGCAATAGGAAAACATTAAACCAGAAATGGGATACTTTTTTTTAGTTACTAGTACAAGTAAATATCTTGTGCTACTTTTTGTAAATAGCTCTATGAAATGTGTAGAAATAGCATCTATGTCTGGTATATATTTTTTTTTTTTCGTAAAAAAACCTTTGTCTGTATTTTATCTGTGTTGGAGCTTTTCTCCCCGGGCCTCTGATGAAAATGGACATATATCCAGTTAGACTAGCCCGGTCAACAAATGTAAAATAAAATAAAATAAATAATATCCTCTCAAAAAAAATTAGTAAGGGAAACGAGCTCTGTGGCTCATGCACATTCCTGGAGGGATTGGCAAAAGGCTCCTTCTAACTCCACCAAATATAGTAGATAACATCAATGAGGGCATAATAAGTGTCAGTCAAGCTAACCCTAGTTATTGCAGACAACGGAAAGCTGCACACTTAAAGGCCAATATAAATTATCCTAGAATTCAATAAATAATATGGACGCTAGCAAACTCTTTGCAAAAACTTGTACCAGGCACACATTCCCCACATTCATGATTAATGAACTCAAAACTAACTTATGAAATCCCCACTCATCTCCAATCTGCTTTTTGACAAATCCCCCATCATAGCACCCTTCTTAACTCTACATAAGGTTCTCCAGTACCCCCCATGTTCTACTTCAAAACCAGTCTTAAATCACAAGTGCAAGAGCACCATAAGAACAGACTGTAGATACAATCATGACTTCCATTACATTCAGCCCAGTACACTAAAGTGAAGTAGTACTATGCTCTGTAAGCCTCTTCCTTATCTTTTCAGTCTCTCACTACTAAACTCTGCATGACCTCCGTTCCTATACAAACAATTTCTGTCCTATTGTTAATATTGCCCAAAAACCTCTTTATGAATAACTGAATATATTACAAACCAAAATAAAATGCACCAGTGCCACAAGCCACATGACCCAATTGTCAAGAATTCCACAAGGTAGAGACATAAACTTTATAGTTTATTTCACTACCTTGTGGAATTCGTGAGAGTTGGTCATGTGGCTTGTGGCACTGGTGCAATTCATTTTGGAACTTAGTAACTTGGCACTGGAAGTGCTTGGTTTCTGAGTATATTACACAACATGACTTTCTCTCTGACAGCATGTTTTTTGGCCTAACTATAGCACCCTCACAACTATCTGTCTGCTGATGTGGAGCAGGGTAAGATTACAGGTGTTATATTTCTTGACATAAAAAGGTCATAATACTGTTGACCACTTTTAGCTACACAGCAATCTAGATGGTATCAGATTCGCTACTGATGTCTTACTATGCTTTCAGAGCTACTGTTCCAAACAGACTTTCAGACTACTCTGATCTGACTTCTTCTTCTTCTTCTTCTTTCGGCTTTTCTTGGTTAGGGATCACTACAGCGGAACTCCGGTCCACTAATGATTGGCAGTAGATTTTTTACGGTGCCGTGGTGCCAGCTCGACGGCCAACCTTCAACAAAGGCACGCCCATTTACACATGTCTTTCGAATGCCACTTGACTGTGGGGAGGACATGCAGACTCCACGCAGAAGGTGCTCCAGCCGAGAATCAAACGGGAGAGCCTCTTGCTGTGAGGCGACAACACTATCGCTGTACCACCATGGCTTAATACTACTCTGATCTGACAATTCTTCTGAAATGTACTTCAACTAAAGGAATACCTGAATGGTCAGTTTGAAGTTCCTTTCTTTTCTCACTCTTCATAATCTACCTTACTTAGCACCTACCACAGATCAACTGTTATCCTTTACACAAATGTTTTTTTTTTTTTTTCAAATTACAGGCACCACTAAGAATTAAACAAATTTAATGATCTACAAGAGGGCATCAAAGCTATTTAGAATTGGCTTCATATTAACAAAGTATGTATTACCCCCCCCCAAAAAAAAAAAAAACAATTCTGTAATGCTTTATGGAATTATGGAACACTTCAAAGGCTACAAAATGCAAGATCCTCACTATCTCTGACTTACTGGGATACCACTTACCTTGAGCAAAGCAACAAAGTATCTAGTGCACATTTGATCAAAACCTCTCCTTTAACGTTCACAGAGAGCCTCAAGTAAACAACGTTTTTGCCAGGCTGAAAGCTAGTTCTATGAGATTTTCAACTTCTTTTTATAAAAGCCAGATGAGCTATAGTTACAAATGTTCTTCTCCTGAGAATTTAATACAGCCTATAAAATGAAAACCAATCTGATGAAAAACGCACACTTTATTTAACAAAATAAAGCTTTCGGATGTTACCCTTCCTCAGCATTATAAAAACTTGCTTAAAACATTTTCCTTTTATACATTATTTCAAAAAACACACATGACACAGCCATCCAATGAAATCAAACAGACAATCAAATAATTAAATTCACTTCAAGTTTTAAAAAATTATTTTTGCATTCACATCATTTATCTTAAATATGCAACAATCATTTAATAACATAATAGAGCCAAACTAATGCCCTAAATATAATAGTTTTATAAAAATATCAAATCCAAAAATAATAATATTCATATTTCTACTTATATTTTATATATGTTTTAAACAAGTTTTTATAATACTGAGAAAGGGTAACACCCGAAAGCTTTATTTTGTTAAATAAAGTGTGCGTTTTTCATCAGATTGGTTTTCGTTTTATGATCTGTTTTTACTTCTGGTGCAATTAACTACAGCTGATTCGTGTTTGGTGAATTTAATACAGCCTTCCAGTTACTGCACTTTACTCTTCTCAGAACACTACTCTGTTTCAATCCAAGAATAAAATTATCAGATTTATTCATCCAGGCAGTAACAGAGAGCACCACTTTATCACTCCATACAAAAACAACTTGGTCCTCATTTCAGCTAGAGCAAGTTTTCTTCTCAATGCTCTTAATTTTAAAGTTATTCACAAAAGCTCTATTCTGGGTCCCCTCTTGTTTAATATTTTCACTAACAGATTACACTCTGCTATTAATCTCTCTACACTTTTAAAATATGCCTGACTCCACCCTTATTACCACCGCCCATAGCATCCCAGGGCTCTTTGCTCTTACCCAAAACACTTTCACTCCCATAGAAACGTGGCTTACTGACAACCAACTAATATTAAATCCAAAAAAATACTAAACATATATATACACACACACACACACACACACACACACACACACACACAAAGTATTTACACAATGTACATGTGTATATTTTGGATGTAAAATATGTCCTCCAACAGCAATTACATATCCTACAACAACTATGAAACATTATGTGGGCAACTATTTTACATCAAAAATATAAAAAAATATGTCTATACTAGGAATAAAAGAAATACAAACCAATTTAATAGCTTGTCAATTTTCTAAGTGTAATAATGCCCTCCAATGTAGATATTATAGGGTAAATAACAGACCCTCTAGGGGTAGGAGAGGTCCTCTGACTGTGGCATCAGTTCTCATAACACCTGTTGGTGGTCCAGTATTTCCCTAATAACCCCCACCTTCTCGGGTATTATTGCTTACTTAAAGTATGTGTACACTTTGTTCTGTACACCTAAATGCTAAATAAATTGTAACTGTACCTGGAAAACCATTGGTGGTTTGTGGTATTTTGAATAATTATAGGATAAATGTCACTGCTTTCTGAATCTCCCCTATGGAGTCTGCTTGGCCAAGGTCGTAGCTGAAAGATGTCAGTGGACCAGTTCCCTTACACAGTTAACAAATGGTAGATAAATAGAAATATGTGGCTCTGTGAAAGACAGACTGAAACTTTCATTTTTATTGAAAAAACAATTCAGATGATCATTTAAGCAATGTATAATGATTGGGAGTGGGGGTAATGCTCTATTTAATTATGACAACATTTAGTAGGGGTCAAAGTCTGTGGACTTTACTCAACTGGGTGTTTACATTGCCTTGCACCAGCTTTCCACAGACAGAACAGCAATATCAGATACAATGGGCAAGTAACTTAGATAATGGCTGTATTTACGGGCTTCAACTCCTTGTCTTTTCAAAGGGCACAAGCAGTTCTTCTGATTTTCTGGTATCTCTTTATTTGTCCAACTAGAACATTAGCTGTCTCTGTACACATCCACAGAATGTAATGTTCTTTCCCTCTTCTTCTGTGGTTTGGGGGGAAATAGATGGCCTGATTCAAAGAAATATATTTTACCACTACTGACAAGAAGGAAGCACTGATGTAAAGAGACAACCTGTGCTTGAGAAAAAAGCGAAAAATTATTACCATCTACATCAATGTTTGCAGTTCTGAGATTCTCCTTGCAAATGTCAAAGTCACAAAAAGCAGTAACCTACAGAGCAGGTACTTGAGAAAAACCTAGACATCTGGTTCAAAATCGGCCAGAATTAGCTTCTCTAAAACATAGCTGAGGTCTCACTGTGTCATAATGTCCTTTCTGGCTGTTCTAAAATGCAACAGTCCTTTTACAAATTCTAAATTCACTATAACCTCTTCACTCAAAAAAACGAAGTAAAAAGCCAAACACTGCAAAGCCACAAAGAGATTAGCCAGACTCCAAAATATTTTTAGTGCTTTTGTTCGATTTAATATACCATAAACTTCTTCAGAAAAATAAATATCCTGTTACAAAACCACTCTTTTTGTACAAAAAAACCCCAAACACAACATCAACCAATGAAATTAAACAATTAATTAGTCCTGTAGACTGAATTAAAAAACATTAACTCAATTTAAATTAAATCAATCGTACTAATGAATACAAATACACTAAATAAAAAACAATATATAACCGTCTATATGTGTAAAAAATATATCTGTATATGTATGTATGTATGTATACACATATATAAATAATACAACATGCACTTCTTTTACAATTTCGGCATATGTATAACAAAAAAAACCCCAAAAAAAAAACAATGTTTAGAGTCTCATTAAGCCCTGGGAAATGGTCAGCACATAATGCAATCTGCTATTTACTTTACCTACATTCCAATAAAGTCTTAAAATCACCACTAAATGCACCTGAATTTATAGTGTTCAGCACATAAAATGAAATTTTAGAAATTATTACCAACTGTGGCATTCGTGTGAAAGCATTCACCATGTCTTTGTGACAAATGGCTAAAACATGCTCTACATTCTTCTGCCCAAGGTCCTAATAGTCTTGCCTATGTAAAAACTTGTGCAAGAATTACACAAAGCGGCATAAACAACAAATCTAGAATCACAACTCTAATGACCTTTGGCCCAAATGATTTTATTGAAATGTTTTAGTTCAATAGAACAAGAGTTAACTATAAATCTACATTGTCTACAATGACCAAAAGAAAAGGTACCAAAAGATTCATGCCTGCCTTTTGTATGGTCTGTTGTGTTTTTTTCAAGGACAGCCTTGATGTTAACTACTTTTTTATATGTAAACAAAGGCTTGTCCCCTAAAAGTCCAAGTCTGAATGCCCCATCAAAACTTTACAATTGTCCATAATGATACTTCTAATAGGTTCATAGGTGTGTACTAGGCTAATGGCCCTGGAGCCTTTACAACCATAGCCCTTAGGATTACCCTGGCATTGTGCCACCTGACCTTAGTTCCCAGTGCCTCTGTAGAGTAAAGCCACTGTAGTGATCCCTGGGGTGAATTTTCTATTTCTCATCCACTCATCAAGATTTCTCTTGAACAGGGGCAGTGAGGTGCTCTGCTTGACATGTATGGGAAGTCTATTCAATAGCAAAGGCAGTCTCTGAGTTATGAACCTGTCCCTCCAGCATGTTCTATTGATTGTAGTAATGAGGTTGAGGTCTCTGGAGCATGTGGTGTGGAGGGATTGGGATTTCTTTAGATGTAGAATTTCTAACAGTGCTGGGTCTGACATGGCTTTGTAAGTCAAGTAGAGATTGCCTCTAAGTAGGCGATATGAGACAGAGAATAGTTGGAATTTTTTAAGTCTGTCCATATAGGACAAATGTTTAAGGCCTAGGATCCTCTTTGTGAGGTACTTTTGTGGCCTCTCCAGTTGTTGCAGGTGTTTAGTGAGGTACATACCAAATGGGGCATTGTACTTAATGATTGGCTTAATGAAGGAAGAGTAGAGGGAGAAAATGACCTCTTTCTTCCTGGATGCAAATCCTTTAGTAATGAGATGTGCCACATAGAAGGACTTTCTGACCACAGTAGCAATGTGGTGGTCAAAAGAGAGGTTGCTGTCAACCTGTGCTCCCAGATCTTTTATAACGCTACTGTGTTCAGCAGACTACCATCAATGTGGTAATTCATGGGAACTGGGTTTTACCCAAAGGGGATAATGACACATTTTTTGGAATTGAGCTTAAGGCCATGGGTCTGACACCAGTCGTTGGTCTCAGTGGGGCCTTTCTGTAGTATGTCAACATCACTTGGGGAGTTAATAATAGCTCCCAACTTGCAGTCGTCTGCAAACTTTGTCAGCCAAAGTCCCTTTGTGTTGTCCTAGACTTCAGGGAAGTAGATACCAAACTGGAGAGGACCGAGGACCGAACCCACTCATGACTGGTCGGCAGTCTGACTTGGAGTCAGCTACGTTTACACTGTGGATTCTACCTGTGAGTCAGTTTGCAACCCACATAGTGATATAGGGGTTGATGCCTAGCTTAGTAAGTTTTTCTATGATTCCTGAGTGGGGAATAGTATCAAAGGCCTTGGCCAGATCAAGGTAGGCTGTATGAACCACCTTGCCTTTATCCACAGCTCTGGTGACTGACTCAAAGAAGTTGACCAAGTTGAGCAAGCATGCTACCTTCACAAAACCAAACTGTGTGGGATCCAGAGTTTGGAGATTCCCTATACCCTTGTTTATTATGTCCATGATGATGTGTTCCATAGCTTTGCATATCAGAGTTGTCAGGCTAATGGGGTGATAGTTCCCAGGGTCTGTAGTCGCTCCTCCTTTGTGGAGAGGGATGAGTGTAGCAGTGCACTATTTGGTAGGGACAAAGCCTGAGGTGAGGCTGTGATTGAACAGGGCACACAGGTGAGGTGTCAGTTCACTCTGTAGTTCATGTAGAACACAGCCAGGGATATTGTCAGGTCCCATAGAAGCTGTATTCTTGGCCTTGGACAGTGCTGTTTTAACCTGTGCAGCAGTAGTACTGGGTGCCTGGCAATCTACTGGTATTGTGATGGGTCCTATGGGGGGTAAAGTTGGCACTGAATCTGTCAGCCAGTATACTGGCAATATCTGTTAGCTTGGTATAGGAGATACCATTGTGCAGCAGCTTGGAGCAAATCTGGGTATTGCCGTGGAGATTCTTAACATAACTATAGAAGTCCTTGTGGTTGCCTTTACTATCTGCTGCAATTCTGTTTTCATAGCTAGCTTTAGAGGATTTGACGAGGGATCTCAACTTTTTGTTGCGGCTGATAAGGGAGTTTTTCCAGGCTTGGGACTTCACCTTATTCCGCATCAGTCTCCTCCTTCTGTTGCAGTTTTGTTTGTGGCAGGGGACCACCAGATTGGCTTCCTTTTTTTGGAAGAGAGCATCTTGGTTCTATTGGGTATGGTGATATCCATGCATTTGTGTATGTGTTCATTCAGTGCATTGGTGTATGATTCGGCTGTCATGCAACTATTCTCCATTTGCATGGGTGCTGTGAATTAGCCACCTCTGTTTTTAGGAACCCAAAGTTAGCTTTGGAGAAGTTTTTCATGGTGGTTACCTTTGCAGGGGGGTTGGGAGGGATGTGGATTTCCAAGGTAATTAGTTTGTGCTCAGAGCTAACCAGGGAGGAGTTGACTATTGGTGTAGAGCAACGGTCACCCATGTTAGTAATGACCAGGTCAAGGGTGCTTTTATCTCTAGTGGGGATAAGAACGAGCTGGTCCAGGGCATTGGAATTAATAAATTCCAGGAAACTTTGGGCAAGTGCATTGGTACATGAGTAGTTTTCCCAGTTAATGGAGGGGTAGTTGAAGTCGCCCAGTATGAGAGTGTTAGGTTGGACCCTAATATTCTCCGGGGTGCTTAGGAACATGGAGTGTGAGTCTTGTGACATGGATGGGGACCTATAGCAGGCTATAACCTGAATCACTGTCTTACGCAATGTTAGCTGCACCTGAAGTATCTCAGATGTGTTATGTTGAGCTACCAGTCTGGAGGTGTGCGCATCCTTTATGAATATGGAAACACTACCGCCTTTAGAGCTTCAGTCCAAGTTCTGGGGTTGAAAGGTTTGGAATAAGTTATAGCCTGGTAGTGCAGGAGTGCTTTCTGCTGCCTTGAACCAGGTCTGTGTTTGGCACAAATGTCGATGATCTCCATTTTAAGGAGTGCTTCGAGCGAGTGCATTTTGAGATTTAGACTTCTGGCATTTAGCAGCATGACCCTCAGATTGCATTTGTTTGTAGCTGTTATGGTGGTAATTTGGTCTTTGGAACACAACTTAATAAAGGCACTTTAGGGTGGCAAGACCCTTGGCCAGTATCCCGAATCCCAGGGGTGACAGATGCAGGCCATCTCTGGCAAATGATTGAGGTCTGTCAATCATGTCATCCCAGGCAGACAGATACTGGATCCCCTTAGAATGACAGAAGAAACTTAGCCATTTGTTGAAATCAATTATTTTCTGCTTGTACTGTGGTATCATTCTGGGTGATGGTAGGATGCTGCTCAGGGCTAGGGGTCATACCCACCTGGGCTACATAATCCGAGAGCTCCTCCATATCTCTTTTCATGTAGTCCAGGGAGGTACATCTCAGGTCATTCACACCCACATGTACAATGACAGAGTCATATTTGTACCTGTTGTTCAGGAACCTGAGTGCATGCATTATGTGGTGGATTCTGGCGCCTGACAGGCAGCTGACTGTTACTTTCTCCTTATTCAACCTAGTGAGTGTGACATCAGTGTGTCTCACTATCGAGTCACCTATGACCAGTGTGTTGGGCATGCTGTTTTACCTTAGTGGCTTTGGTTGAGTGGAACACTGTTTAGGAGAGTTATGTGTCTCGTGATTAGTGCTGTGTTGTGGTGGTCAAGTGCATTTCTGCCTTGGAGATCTCTGCTGTTTGGGTAGATTTTTGAGAGCCTCCATGAAGGTGGGTGTGTGATTTGTATTTTTATGTGAAGGCAGTGCTGGTGTGTGTTCTAGAAGGCTATGTGTTCCATGTAGTGTGGTGCAAGTGTTGACCTTCTTCTCTTGACTAGCTATTCTGGTCTTGGCTGGAGAGTGTGTGGTTTCCAATTTGGATATATAAGTGCATCTCTCACAAGTCTGAGTGTTGGGAGGTAAGAGAAGAGGGCTGTCAGTGTACATGAGGCAGTTGCTACATTGCCTCAGGATACCCAAGTTCACCAGGTTAATAGGAGAAAGCACAGGGAACTGACCTTTAGACATTCCCAGAGGGGTGGGCATTGATAATAAGTACTGGAGCTGTTTCCTTGTAGAACGTTTAGTGCTGGTGGCACGTTTGTGTGCTACAACAAGTGCTACAAGAAGTCTGGTAAAGTGCTAGACTAATAAGTTAGTAAAAGTGCAGGAGAGAAGAGAGCTAGCAGATCTAAGGGAAAAATTGACCAGCAGACTGTGGCACCGCTCAGAAGCTTACAAACAGTCCTGGATACAGCAAATCTGTATCTGGACTAAACTAGTTACAGGAAAGGTGGGAAGCAAGCACAAACATGGGCTTTTAAACCAGAAAGCTGAAAGAGATGGAAAAACTACCCAAACGGCCAATAAACTTCTATTTCTGGAACAGAAACCACTTCTCTTGTGGTAGAAAGGCTACCTAATGGCACTCATGTCATTGGAAATCGGTATGGGGAAAGCCAATCGATATCTATCAGTACCATGATCCGAAGTCAAATCATAACTCTCATTTCCTGTCAAAATGGGACCACCTGTGCTCCCACACAACCTCATAACTTCACATATAATTTTCCTAAGCCAGAACAATTCGTACCCCCTCTGTGTAAAAAAACTGACCAGCTTATCCAATTCCAACACAAAAGTAGATTCATCACTGGTCAATTGACTCAAACATATGAGCTGCCCTAGACAACACCCCTTTTCATATGTTGGAGATGCAAGCTGTCCTATGTAAATACCGGTTAACAAAAGATGACTTTGCTGAAAATCTTACTAAAAACAGTCAGATTACTGTGATCAAACTCCAAATGTACATCCAAAAAAAATCAATGGTTCAACCAAAACCCTCAAAGGTGAACTTGAGAAAATCAGTGGTTTTATTCATATCTATTACAAATGTTGAAAATGTCTCAAAGTCCTCTTTCCATAAGAAAAGCAAGTCATCTATGCAACATTTGTAAAGCAGTATATTGTTTGCCAAAGGAAGTGAGATCAGATATTTCATCTCCCACATAGCCATAACTAAATTAGCAAAAGACGGCACTACTCTAGAACTCATGGCTACACCAGAAATTTGCTGAAACAAAGACTCATCAAATTTAAAAAAAATTATTGTTCAGCACAAATTTCCATCAAAACACATACTGTGTTGATTTTGTCATTACTAAACGTGGTGTGGTTAGTCAAGTACTCCCTAAATAAATCAAGCCCTGCATCTTGAGCAATACATGTGTATAAAGATGTAACATCCAAGGATGCAAAGACAAAAGGAGTACTGATGTTGTTAAATTTACGTAATAGTTCTAATAAATGCCATGAGTCACGTAAATAAAACCTTGAGTTTTGGACAACAGAATTTAAAATGTCCAACCAGATAGAAATGGGTTCAGTTTTAGAGTATGCTACAGACACTATCGGTCAAAAAGGAGGGTTTGTCTTGTTTTTGTGTAACTCTGGTAGACCAAACAGCACTGCCAGCTTAGGATGTTCAACTTGTAAATATCTGTAGGTTGAATGACATGCTACCTTGACAAAACAAGTAAAATAAAAAACAATCAAGCCTTTTAAAACAATTTTGAATGTACTCCGTTGCAACTTATATGTAATTTCTCTGATCACTTAAAAGCTCAAAAATAGCTTTTTTGTAATCACTGGACTTCATGATGACTATAAACCCACCTTTATCGGCCTTCATCACTCGTAATTGTTAATAGCCAACTCATACAAAGCTTTTTTTTCTTTAACTGGAAGGTTAAATGAACTAATGCTGTCATGTTTCAAATTCCTAAACTGTTTTTCACAAATCCCACAAAAAACCTGCAGAGTAGGACACAAAACAGGATTAGAAGTGTTTCTCCCTTTAGGTCCCTCTAAAGGTGTATTACAAACAAACCATCAAAAATGAACTTCAAATTCAACTTTCTCAGATATAACTTAAAGTCCACTATCAAGCTGGTTATGTTGACCTTATGTGATGGAATGTAAGTAAACCCATGCTGAAGTACAGTCACAGTGTCTTTCCATAAAATCTCACCACTTAAATTCACAATGTCAATACAAAAGTTCAATTATTCTTCCTGTTCTTCCCACAACCCTTGGCAATGGTGTGTACATTCTTCAACCATTTCAAGGACTTTTGATTCCCCAACTTGTCCACTAAAAAAGGTCCAATATTACTGGATGAAGAAGGGGCCAAAACTTGTGATGTGAATTGGTTGTTGGATTCAACTGTACTGTTTGGGAGAAGCCAAAGTCACAGTTGATTTGCCATCATTTTTGTTGACGGCTGTGTAACTCGACTTGATGGTATTGACTTAAGCATCCTCTCTTTGAACTGAATAAGCAGTGTTGTTTTTCTATGTAGCGAGATCTCCTTTCAATTTATCTTGCTTTCTATAGATAATAGAAGCCTTCTATCTATTTTTACTGAAATGCCACTGTATAAGGACTTTAAATACGAAAAGCAACTAAATGCTTTTATCTTAGCTTCTAAGGCCTTAATTTCCATTTTTAAAAGAGACAAGTCATTTTTGTAATGTGAAATCAACATATTCTTGACAGCCAAGCCTTTACCATTAAATAATTCAACAAGCTGCTGGTACAACGTGTCACCTTGGCTGACACAGTTAGGAAACCTATACAGTCTTAAACCACGTGGTACACAACCACATCTGACATTCTCTTTCAAATATGCAATCCTAATTGTAAGGCTACAGTTCTCAAAAACAGTTTTTCAAGTGTAAAAATGTCCGTCTTACAAACCTCAAAGTCGGCAGAAAAAAGAAGTTATGTCTTACCATAACGTTCCATCTGTATTGTTGATCCTCGTTCAGTCATTACGTATGGGTATCGGTTCCGAACTTGGAACCGAGCCGGCCATTTTCCAAGCTCGCGTCAACTTCAAACTCTCGAGCTAAACTCTTACCCACAATTCCCCTCTCCCTGTTAAATCAGATTGAGTTTGCAAGTTAAAGAAGGTAGAGGCTACCTCTGGTCAAATAACCTAAGAGAACTGGATGGTGAGATCCACTAGAAACCACAGGAGGGGGAAGGAGGGAGGGTCGTAATGACTGAACGAGGATCAACAATACAGATGGAACGTTATGGTAAGACATAACTTCTTTATCTGATATTGTTAATCCTCGTTCATTCCTTACGTATGGGACAGAGTCCCCAGCTTCCTCTATTCCTGGGAGGCTTTCATGGAAGGACATTCTTGAGCACCATAGAACCGAAAGATGCTCTTCCCCTGGAGGCCAAATCCAATTTGTAATGATTGATGAATGTATGAGGAGTAGCCCAAGTTGCAGCTGCACAGATGTCATGTAAAGAAGCTCTGGCATGGAAGGCAGCAGAAGTTGCCACCGACCTTGTTGAATGAGCTTTCATGGTCGTAGGCAACGAGATATTACATTGTGTGTAAATAAAGGTCACACAGTCCTTCAACCATCTAGCTAATGTGACCTTAGCAACAGCCGATCCTAATCTAGGTCCAGAAAAGGCCAAAAATAACTGGTCAGATTTACGAAAGGATTTAGTCCTGTTTAGGTAAAAACTAATTTGCCTGTGTATATCAAGGGTATGTAGGCAATACTCTCCTCTGTTTGAATGGTTGGGAAATAAAACTGGCAATTCAATGGCTTGATTAATAGACATTTCAGAGATCACTTTACGCAGAAATGACAGATTAGTTCTCAGAGACACTATCTCTATGAAAAATCAAGTATGGACTCGATACATAAAGCTTGAAGTTCAAGAAATACGTCTGGCAGAAGATATAGCAACCAAAAACAAGGTTTTCCATGACAAATACTTGAGATCAAAAGAAGAGGCTTGTTCAAAAGGTGCCATTGTCAGAGCTTGTAGAACTAATGATAAATCCCATGACTGAATAGGTTCTCTAAAAGGTGGCTTCAGATGATTCACACCTTTTATGAAAGTCTTGCACAATTTATGGGACATGAGAGGAATCTTGGACACCCTCATGAAAATTAGAGACTGCAGCCAAATGAACTCTAATGGTAGAGGCCGATAGACCCATTTGAAACAGGTCGGCCAGATAGTCTAGTATTATCGACACTGGTGCTGAAAAGGGGTCTACTTGTTTATCTTTCAGCCAACATGTAAATCTTTTCCACTTGCTGAGATAAGTAATTCTAGTGGAGGACTTATGAGAAACAATGAGAATATCATGTACTGGTAAAGAAAGATCATTTTGCCTGGCAATCAAGGCAATTGGAGCAGCCAAGCCATTAGCTTCAGGCTGTTCAGGTTGGGATGAATCAGGTTCTGTGAGTGTGAGATCAACTCCGGGATTGGATGGAGGATCCATGGTCGATCTAGTAGGTGAGGCCAAAGGAATGGGAACCAAATCTGTCGTGGCCAATATGGTGCTATGAGGATTACCTTGCTCTTCAACCACCGGGCTTTCTTCAGAAACTGAGGAATGAGAGGAAAGGGTGGAAATGCGTAGAGAAAACCCGAGGACCAATCGTGGACTACAGCGTCCCTGGGTGACTGCCCCGGAGGGGGAATCAGGGCAAAGTAGTTGCTGCATTTGTAGCTGGCCAGCGTTGCAAAAGAGGTCGGAGCAAGGACGGCCCCAGCAGCGGAAGATCTCCACCGCTATCAAGGGATTCAGGGACCACTCGTGAGGTTGCAGAATGCACCTGCTGTGTCTGTCTGCTATCACGTTGGAACTCCCGGGAATGTGCATTGCTAGAAGAAAACGGTTGGTAGCCAACGCCCATTGCCATATCCTCATGGCCTCTCGACAAAGAGGGTAAGATTTAATTCTACCTTGCTTGTTGATGTGCCAGACCACTGCCATGTTGTCTGATTGAATAGCAATTGTCCCAGATGGCAGCAGGGGATGGAATACTTGCAACGCCAGAAGCACCGCCCTCAGCTCTAGAACATTTATATGCAGATGGGCCTCCAGTTGGAACCAAGTGCCTTGGACAGTCTGTCCCTGACAAAGCCCCCCACCCCATCAGGGAGGCATCCATGGTCACTGTGGCTTTGGGTTGCTGGGTGGAAAAGGGGCGAGACCATTGAGAGAGATTGTGTGTCATCCACCAATTTAAATCCTGTTTGCACCTGTGGGTTACTCGAATCATGGCTGAAAGGGGATGCTGAAAAGGATACCATTGGGTGAGCAGTAGCCATTGTAGAAGCCTCATGTGAAACCTGGCCAGGGGAACAATGATGATGGAGGCTGCCATGGAACCCAACAGCTGTAGAACTGAGTGAGCCATGGATTTTTCCTTTGAAAGGATTGGAATTAGTTGTTGCTTTATCCTTAAAATTCTGTGTTCTGGAATAGCCACTCTGCAGTTTTTTGTGTCCAAGAAAACCCCTATGAATTCTGTGGACTGAGATGGGGTGAGATTGGATTTTTGCCAGTTTATGGTTATGCCTAGCCTTTGAGCAGCGAGGAGAGAGTATGCCAGGGCTTTTTCCAGTAGATGTCTGGTGGGAGCGGAAATGAGCCAGTTGTCTAGGTACGGAAACACCTGGAATCCTTGAAGTCGCAAGTGAGCTGTGACAACTGCCATGCACTTTGTGAACACTCTGGTGGCTGTAGAGAGTCCAAAGGGCAGTACTCTGAACTGGTAGTGACTGGTTCCTGCACAGAAGCTCAGAAATCTTCTTGATGGCCTGTCCACCTTTATGTGGTAGTATGCATCTTGAAGATCTATAGAGCACATCCAATCGTCTTTTTCCAAAAGCGGGAGGATAGACTGTATAGTGACCATCTGGAATTTTTGTACTCTCACAAACTTGTTCAATACACTGAGGTCCAAAACTTGTCTTCAGTCTCCGGTTTTCTTTGGCACCAAAAATAGTCTTGAGTAGAATCCGGATCCTATCTGGTCTGGAGGGACTATTTGGATGACTCTTTTTCTTAGCAGCTTTTCTATCTGTAGTGCTGCTTCTTCCCTTTGACTGGGTAGAATGTCGGGAAGATTTTTTGATGGGACGGGGCAAAGATCGAAGGGGATATGATAACCTCTGGTTATGATCCTTTGTACCCAAGAATTGGTGGTGATGGTTAGCCAGGCAGAAGGGTACAAGGAGAAACGTCCTCCAACCACCTCCAGAGGAAAGGAGTTGGGCTGCTCTTCAGGAGCGCTGGTAGGATTGACCAGGGAAAGAATCCCTGGAACCGTGGTTGCGCGGTCCCCCTCTGCCCAGAAAGGGGCATCTTCCCTGTAAGTTTCCCCCTCTGCCTCTGGGGGAAAACTCGGCCTGTGTGTACGGAAAGGACCCTGAGATTTCTTGAACCATATCTTCCCACTCTTTTGGTTTCGGGAGAAAGCACGTTGAGGTGAAGAATACCTATGGCAGAAAGGGTCTTACTGTCTTGTTCACATCTCGCCAGTGTGCTTTTAACTTTGGGCCCAAACAACGAGGAGGGCTCAATGGGGGCATTAAGAAAGGAAGACTTAAAAGGTTCTGTGAAGTTGCACAAGCGCATCCAGGCATGTCGTCTCAAGACTGCAGCTGAACCCGCCGCTCTAGCTGCTCCTTCTGATGCATGAGATATCAATCGCATAGAGGCGTTAGATATAGACTCAATGGTGGCTAACTGAGAGGCCACTTTGTCACGGACCTCATCAGACAATGCACCAGCCAAGGTTTCAGAGAGCTCAGAGACCAGATCCCTTTGAAGCCTGGTAAAATGTGCCATATAATTCAGGGACCTGATAGCAAAGGTCGCTGAAGCAAAAGTGTGCTTCCCTATTCTGTCCAGGGCCCAGGACTCTCTGTTAGGTGGATGGACAGTCTGGCTTTCTTCTTCTGCCAGATCCTTTTTTGTTGTGTCCGCCACCACCAAAGCATCTACAGGAAGACCCTTGGACCAATGGGGATCTGAAGCAGGAGGGGACAAGATCTTATCAGGCCTTTGGGGAATAGCTTCAACAGTATGAGGGGCCTTCCAAGCACGCTGCACGATGAACTTGACAAGTTCATCGGCAGGTGGAGTAACCCAGGAGGTAGGGGGCTGGGCACAAAAAGCCTGCAGGAACACAGATTCCTCAGGGGACAGATTAGAGAGCTGCCAGTCACCTCTCTGTTTCAGGATTTCAAGGATATCGCCAAAGGATACCTCAGAGGGTGACCAAGGGGATCCTTTCCACTCATCGAAATCTGTGTCTTAAGTGAGAGACTCCTCTTTGGAGTCCATGTGCTTCCTCTTACACAAACTTTTCCGGTGGACCTCCTCAGCGGGAGAAGCTGGGGAAGACAACGGAAAAGGGGATTCCTGAGGGAATATGTCCTGAGGCCCTTGCACCCGGTGTCCGCTAGGTGCAACTTGTGAAACTAGTGTACCAGAGGAGGGTGGAGGTATAGACAGTCCAGTTTCACCAGTAGCAGCAAAAGCCTTCTCCATCAGTTGGAAGGCTGGTCCACCTAGAGAGGAGTGTATGTCGAGGACAGGGGGCACTCCTCCCCTAAGTAGCTCAGCCTGCCGACTCGCAGTCCCTGGATGGCTGTGGACCAGCAAGCTATGCGTATCACAGCTGACATCCTGGGTCATAGCAAAACTTTCTTGCCATGAAGGCAACTGCGGTTCCTTAGTGAGATCCATAAAGGGAACCACAGAAGGGGAAGACTGTACTATATCCATGGACTTCAAAGGCAGTGAAGGAGGAGAATAAGAAGGTGTCTTTGGAGATGGGTTATCACCTCCCAAGGAAGGATAGTTCCTGGGGGGGGGGGGAATACCTCTGGCCAGGAATGCCTGGTCCACAAGATGCAACACATTATGTTCAGAAAGACTTCTAGTGGACCTCACCAAGACTGAGGGAGAAACAGGCCTGTCCACAAAAGAGGCAGACTCGGTGCCCATCTCATCTGATCACACCAAGGACAATGGTGCCGAGAAAGACTACTGTAGTCTGCACCGAAGGGGTCATCGGTGCCGATGTCATTGTCTGCACTGACACAGGGATCGGTGCAGAAGTGGTTGTTGGTGCCGAAACTGGAACTGGAGTCAGTAATAAAGGCCTCGGTTCCGCGGAAGATCTCGGAGCCGATGCGGTCAAGGTCTGCACCGACTGAATGGTCGGTGCTGATACAGTGGTAAAGGTCTGAACTGAGGAGCCCCTCGGTGCCGATATGTAGAAGTCTGCAGGAGAGGATGGAGCCAAAATCACTAATGGGGCCGAAGGTCCAGGCACCGAAAGCACTGGGGCTGACTGAGAGAGCTCCGGAGCCAAAATTTTAGCCTTTTTAGATTTTGGTTGTTGAGATTCCCCAGCCAGGGACGAAGGCAAGGATTTAGCCTTAGTAGAAACATGCATTTTCTTATGGGCTTTAGGAGGGGTTGAGACCTTTGACCCAGATATAGCCTTTGAAAAGGGAGATTTTAGAAGTCCCTTCAGAATCAGTTTATTTTTCCTTTCTAACAAAGTTCTATTAGAAAAGTTTTCACATATAGTACAAGGTGGTTCAACAGATAAATGGGAAGCTCCCAAACAATAAACACATAAAGAGTGTGCATCAGAAGTAGGCAGTTTGTGTCCACAATCAGAACACCGCATAAACCCCGGACTACCCTTTTTATTTGCCATATTAACAAAAAGAAAAGTACCAACAATGGTACAAGAGAGTACCCGAAGGTATGAAAAAGAAAAGAAAGGGATTACCAATGATGGTAAGGAGAAATTACCTTGTGGTAAAAAAGGTAAGTAAAGGACAGAAAAGAAAACCTGAAAATATGAACGCTAGATGCGATAGGGCAAGAGACAATAAAATATTAACTTTTCTGACAGAAAAGTAATTTGTAAAGCAATTAAACAACAATTGACTGTACTTAGCTCAAGAGAAGTAGCTTGACACAACCGGATGGCAATGCGGCAAACGAAATCTGGGGTAACAGGGAGAGGGGAATTGTGGGTAAGAGTTTAGCTCAAGAGTTTGAAGCTGACGCGAGTTTGGAAAATGGCTGGCTCGGTTCTGAGTTCGGAACCGATACCCATACATAAGGAATGAACGAGGATTAACAATATCAGATCAAATTTTCATTGACTGCACTTGCTTGTGAAACAACGGAATTTGTACTGAAAGGATTGCCAAAGTCCTGGAATACATGAAAAATCCCATTCCTGTGTTCAAACAAACCAGAAAAACTTGTAGAATCACCATTCCCTTTGGAATGATTGTCCACATTATTTGTCTGAACTAGGTGAACGAGCGTACGCTGTACTGGCATCATAACGCTACCTTCACTAATGTTCTGCTGCCTAAAGTGACCACCGTGGTTACCTTGACAATGAGAGAATCCTTCACGAATGGCTCTAACAAAACTGCTGAAAGCTGCTCATTCAGAGCAGAAAAAGTGTCCAAAACTGGATGGGTGGTTAAATCCATAAGTCATTTGAAAGCTCTGTTCCAGCCATGACCAAGCTGAAATGAACAAACACCAAATTCACTATAACCTCTTCACCCAAAAATCAAAGTAAAAAGCCAAACACAGCAAAGCCACAAAGAGAAGAGACAGACTCCAAGATATTTTTAGCACTTTGTTTGGTTTAATATACCACAAACTTCTTCAGAAAAATAAATATCCTGTTACAAAACCACACTTTTTGTATAAAACCACCCCCAAACACGACACCAACCAATGAAATTAAACAATTAGGTTCTGTAGACTGAATTAAAAAAAAAAAATAACTCAATTTAAATTAAATCAATCATACTAATAAATACAAATATACTAAATAAAAAACACTATATAACCAATGTCTATATGTGTAAAAAAATATGTATATGTATGTATGTATACACATATATAAATAATACAACATGCACTTCTTTTACAATTTCTGCATTTGTAAAAAACACTTAATGTTTATAGTCTCATTAAGCCCTGGGAAATGGTCAGCACGTAATTGCAATCTGCCATTTACTTTCCCTACATTCCAATAAAGTCTTAAAATCACTACTAAATGTGCCTGAATTTATGGTGTCCAGCACAAAAAATGAAAACTTTTTAAAATTATTACAAACTTTGGCATGTAGTGCCAAAGCATTCACCATGTCTTTGTTCCTAATGGCTAAAACATTCTTGCAAATGTGTTTTTTAGAAATGCAGAAATTGTAAAATAAGTGCATGTTGTATTATTTATATATGTGTATACACACATATATATTTTTTTACACATATAGACATTGGTTATATATTGTTTTTTATTTAGGGTATTTGTATTTATCAGTACAACTGATTAAATTTAAATTGAGTTAATGTTTTTTGAATTCAGTCTACAAGGCTAATTAATTGTTTAATTTCATTGGTTGATGTTGTCATGTGTTGGGGGGTTGTACAAAAAGAGTGGTTTTGTAACAGGATATTTATTTTTCTGAAGACGTTCGTGGTATATTAAACCAAATGAAAGTGCTAAAGATATCTTGGAGTCCGACCCTGCTCTTTGTGACTGGGTCTACATCTAAATCTTGAAATACTGAAAGACCGACTTTCAGTATCATGAGACTTAAATACCGAACACCCACTGTACCAAAATATTACAATACCGAATATCATGATACCGAAAATTCGAAATATCAAATTTTCAGCAAGCGACATTCAGTTCTGTAATATAATCTCCAGCACAACATAAACAACCCCATCCCCTAAACCTATATTAAAACACCAAACATACAAACCTATAAAACCTATACATAAGCAGGGAGCAAGCCTCCCTGCTCCACCCACACCCACGCTACTTATAAATTCGAGGTCGCACTACCATAAAAGACACTAATAGCCTACCGCCACATACCCTACACTTACTTCCCCCACACCATCACACACACACACGAAAAACACACACTACACATTCAAAAAACATACCACCTTCAACAGTGACACATATACACTCACCCATGTAACCCATCCAACTCCCAAAATTTCCCACAACACTGTAAAACAAAAAACCCTACCCAAAACCCTTAAACACTAACAACTTACCTGAATCTCCATACACAGCCACATATCGTCTGCCATATCTCACTCCCAAACCACAATGCACCGCAAACACAAACCACAACACACTACCTCAACAGCACATTCGATAATGCAAGACTCGGTAAAGTGCAGTTTCTGTTAAATGCACTTTCGCGATATTAGTCTTGAGATACTGAAAATCGGTCTTTCAGTGTTTCGAGATTAAGACGTGATCCTTTGTGGCTTTGCTGTGTTTGGCTTTTTACTTCATTTTTTTGGTGAAGAGGTTGTAGTGAATTTGGTGTTTGTGGTTCATTTCAGCATGGTCATGGCTGGAGCAGAGCTTTCACAGGACTGTCATATGGATTGCACCACCCATCCAGTTTCAAACGCTTTTTCTGCTCTTAACGAGCAGCTTTCAGCAATTATTGTTGGAGGCATTCATGAAGGATTCCTCTTGTTGTCAAGGTAACCATGGAGGTCCCGTTAGGCAGCAGAACATTAGTGAAGGTAGCGTTATGATTCCAGTACAGCGTACACTCACACCTAGCTCAGACAAATAATGTGGACAATCATTCCAAAGGGAATGGTGATTCTACAAGTTTTTCTGGTTCACTTGAACACACGGATGTGGTTTCTCATGTATTTCAGGATTTTGGTAACCCTTTCACAAGTAAGTGCAGTCAATGAAAATGTTGTTTCTGATGACTTTGAAGTTTGTAATGCGGACATTAAGATCTATAGCCTTACAATTAGAAATTGCATATTTGGAAGAGAATGTCAGATGTGGTTGTGTACCACATGGTTTAAGACTTTCCAGGCTTCCTAACTGTAACCAAGGTGACACGTTGTACCAGCAGCTTGTTGAATTATTTAATGGTACAGGTTTGGCTGTCATGAATATGTTGATTTCATATTGCAAAAATGACTTGTCTCTTTTAAAAATGGAAATGGAGGTCTTAGAAGCCAAGATAAAAGCATTTAGTTGCATTTCAGATTTAAAGTCCTTATATGGTGCCATTTCAGTGAAAATTAATCGACAGAAGGCTTCTATTATCTATAGAAAGCAAGGTAAATTGAAGAGAGATTTTTCTGCGAACAAAAACAACACTGCTTATTTAGTTCAAAGAGGGGATGCTAAAGTCAATACCAACAAGTCGAGTTACACAGCCGTCAACAAAAATGATACCAAATCAACTGTGACTTTGTCTTCTTCCAAGTCTTTCAAAAGTGGGCCTGTTCAAAGCAGTACAGTTGAATCCAACAACCAGTCCACATCACAAGTTTTGGCCCCTTCTTCCAGTAGTACTGGACCTTTTTTAGTGGACAAGTCGGGGAATCAAAAGACCCCAAAATGGTCGAAGAATGTACACATCACTGCCAAGGGTTGGGGGAAGAACAGGAAGTACTGAACTTTTGTACTGACATTATGAATTTAAGTGGTGAGATTTTGTCTAAAGACACTGTGACTGTACTTCAGCGTGGGTTTACTTACATTCCATCAGATAAGGTCAATATAACCAGCTTGATGGTGGACTTCGTTATATTTGAGAAAATTTAATTTGAAGTTCATTTTTGATGGTTTGTCTGTTTGTAATACACCTTTAGAGGGACCTAAAGGGCGAAACACTTATAATCCTGTTTTGTGTCCTATTCTGCAGGTTTTTGGTGGGATCTGTGAAAAACAGTTTAGGAATTTGAAACATTGACAGCATTAGTTTATTTAACCTTCCAGTTAAAGAAAAAAAACTTTGTATGAGTTGGCTATTAACAATTACGAGTGATGAATGCTGATAAAGGTGGGTTTATAGTCATCATGAAGTCCAGCGATTACAAAAAAGCCATTTTTGAGCTTTTAAGTGATCAGAGAAATTACACACAAGTTACAACTGAGTACATTCAAATTTGTTTTAAAAGGCTTGATTGTTTTTTATTTGACTTGTTTTGTCAAGGTATGACTGTCATTCAACCTACAGATATTTACAAGTTGAACATCCTAAGTTGGCAGAGCTGTTTGGTATACCAAGGGTACACAAAAACAAGATGAACCCCCCTTTTAGACAGACAGTGTCTGCAGCATACTCTAAAACTGAACCCATTTCTATCTGGTTGGACAACATTTTAAATCCTGCTGTCCAAAACTCAAGGTTTTATTTACATGACTCATGACATTTATTAGAACTATTATGTAAATTTAACAACATCAGTACTCCTTTTGTCTTTGCATCCTTGGATGTTGTGTCTTTATACACAAGTATTGCTCAAGATGCAGGGCTTGATTTATTTAGGGAGTACTTGACTAACTACACCACTTTAAGTAATGACAAAATCAACACAGTATGTGTTTTGATGGAAATTGTGCTGAACAATATATATTTTTTAATTTGATGAGTCTTTGTTTCAGGAAATTTCTGGTGTAGCCATGGGTTCTAGAGTAGCACCATCTTTTGCTAATTTCGTTATGGCTATGTGGAAGATGACATATCTGATCTCACATCCTTTGGCAGACAATATACTGTTTTATAAACATTAAACAGATGACTTGTTTTTCTTGTGTGAAGGGGACTTTGAGACATTTTCAACATTTGTAATAGATTTGAATAAAACCACTGATTTTCTCAAGTTCACTTTTGGGGGTTTTGGTAGGACCATTGATTTTTTGGATGTACATTTGGAGTTTGATTACAATAACCCTACGTTTTTTAGTAAGATTTTCAGGAAGTCATCTTTTGTTAACCACTATTTACATAGGAACAGCTTGCATCCCCAACATATGAAAAGGGGTGTTGTCAAGGGTCATTTCATACGTTTGAGTTGATTGAGCAGTGATGAATCCTCTTTTGTGCTGGAGTTGGACGAGCTGGTCAGTTTTTTTTACACAGAGGGGGTACGGTTTGTTCTGGCTTAGGAAAATTGTATGTGAAGTTAAGAGGTTGCATGAGAGCACAGCTGGTCCCATTCTGACAGGAAATGGGGGGTCATGATTTGACTTCGGACCATGGTACTGATA
The DNA here is from genome assembly GCF_019279795.1 of Protopterus annectens. Lineage (NCBI taxonomy): Eukaryota > Metazoa > Chordata > Ceratodontiformes > Protopteridae > Protopterus > Protopterus annectens. The sequence continues at coordinate 1,938,174,708 of NC_056737.1, read as the reverse complement.
GATATCGATTGGCTTTCCCCATGCCGATTTCCAATGACATGAGTGCCATTAGAAGTATCATTACGGACAATTGGAAAGTTTTGATGGGGCATTCAGACTTGGTTAGAATTTTAGGAGACAGGCCTTTGTTTACATATACAAAAGTAGTTAACATCAAGGCTGTCTTTGAAAAAAACACACAACAGACCATACAAAAGGCAGGCATGAATCTTTTGGTACTTTGTCTTGTGGTCATTGTAGATAATGTAGATTTATAGTTAACTCTGGTTCTATTGAACTAAAACATTTCAAGAAGATCATTTGGGCCAAATGTTGTTAGTTGTGATTCTAGATTTGTTTATGCCGCTTTGTGTAATTCTTGCACAAGTTTTTACATATACAATACTACTAGGATCTTGGGCAGAAGAATGCACGACAAAGGCACGATATGCCACAGTTTGTAATAATTTCAAAAAGTTTTCATTTTTTTGTGCTGGACACCGTAAATTCAGGCGCATTTAGTGGTCATTTTAAGACTTTATTGGAATGTAGGAAAAGTAAATGGCAGATTGCAATTATGTGCTGACCATTTCCCAGGGCTTAATGAGACTATAAACATTGTTTTTTTACAAATGCAGAAACTGAAAAAGAAGTGCATGTTGTATTATTTATATATGCGTATACATACATATATATTTTTTGCACATCTAAACGGTTATATATTATTTTTTATTTAGTGTATTTGTATTATTAGTACGACTGATTTAATTTAAATTGAGTCAATATTTTTTTAATTCAGTCTACAGGACTAATTAACTGTTTAATTTCACTGGTTGATGTCATGTGTTTGGGGTTTTTTTTGCACAAAAAGAGTGGTTTTGAAAAAGGATATTTATTTTTCTGAACAAGTTTGTGGTATAGTAAATTGAACGAAAGGGCTAAAAATATATTGAGTCGACTCTTCTCTTTGTGGCTTTGCTGTGTTTGGCTTTTTACTTCCTTTTACAAACTATTTCATTGGTAGTTGAAAATACAAAGGAGGATACAGAATCTGGCAGGGTGAGATAGCAGAAATATGAACCTTCAAAGATGCACAGTGTGGGCCAATTTGTAAAAGTTTGATATCTAATTAAGGACTGGTGACACTCGAGCTGCATTTGTGTCCTAGTTCTTGAACAGACACCAACAGGAAATCTCTTCTGTTTTGTTACATATGGTTTCCATGTGCTTGTTTTTCGAGCCTCCTTCATATTATACCCCATGTCTTCTAAAAACATGCCTTGAAAGGATGAGTGCTAGATTATCAAAACTGTCAGCCTTAGGGCCATCACACTGAGGAGTATTAGGGGACCCTTTATTCATTTTTTTTTTCTGGTCAAGAGGTATACACAGACAGAAGCAACATTTTTAGTTCTGTCCTTGGCAGATTTACTGGAAGAGAGAAAACCAAAGTTTCTGGGGCCAAGAGGAAGCTATCAGAATAACTTCTGTCCTCTTGTCCTTGATCTTCTGAAATACCCTAGGGATCAGGGAAAATGAGGGAGAAGTGAAATAAATTGACTTTTCCAGTTCATGGAGGAAAAATCCATTTTCCAGGTAGATGAAACTGTTCTCCAACATCACTTTCCCAGTTGCCTGCTTTCTGGGGAAGCAAAAGGGTCTACATCTTGCACACCCCACCTGTTGGTCAGATCCAGAATGATGTCTCTGTTTAGCATCCATTCACGTGGGTCTATACAGGATCTGTTCAGCTTGTGTGCCAAAGTGTTCTTTTGCGACGGCACGTAGGCTGCCCTGAAGGTGAAGCCCGATTGTTGTCAGTCTCCCAAGTCTCCACTGCAATCCCTGGCAGTTGATACATCTCAGGACTTAATGTTGTGCATAATGATTTAGAGGGGTCCCTGTGTTCCAACCTGTCTAAATTATTTTAAAGCTGAGATAACAGCTATAATTACTTTCATATTTCTGAGTGTCTTTCTCATGTTATTTTGCAGTGTCCTGGAGTTTCAAAGATCTCATATGGTCTCCCAAAGGTTACGTCTGAAGTGATGGGAACATCTGAGTTCCCTGAGCTAGTCTGAAAGATGTCTGCCTGTAAGATGGTCTGTACTTACATTATCCACCATGAAAGTTATTTCTTCATGCAAGGTAGAAAAGGAAAGGGGAATCCTGATTTTAGCTCTTCATAAGATGCCACTGTAACTTGTTCATGCGCAGATATGTTAGTGGAACCATTAGCATGTATCACACCATGTTTATCACAACCCTAAGAAACTCCTTTGATGTCATCTTATCCTTTATTAGGGTTGTCAGGAGAAAGAGGTTCAGGGAAAGTATCTGGGAGGAAGGCCCTCTGCAGTTCTAAGTCTAACATTGTACCCAGACACACTACTTTCTTGACTTGGCTATGGTAAGGTTTGACTTTGGAAGGTTCAGAGAGAGACTTAAGCTCTGAAAACATGCTAGGGTTAAAACTCACAAACACAGTGAAATCTTTAATGTTGTTGGTATAACCAACCAATAACTTGTTAGAAAGAGCACAATCTACCAATGGTCTTCCAAGTACAATTACAATTTATTTTATGTTGTTGTCCACAAGAAACAAAGGACTTGATCAGAATACAAGAAACAGAAATGTTCCTACTATTTAAAACATTTACAAATCATATGATATAAACAGTCACATGACAAGAAATAACACACATTAAATTAACTCAATACTGAACATTAAACTTATGTATTCACACAATGCAAACATCCAAATACTAAAAATAAAAATCCTTGATGCATCAAAAAATTATATTTGTCTAATGCAATAAACAGTAGTTATAACTTAACAGTCAACTTATTCAAAACACTTGCAAGCAAATCCCCTGTATGATAATTTGTTTTCCCCATCTGGCAGTTCTCAAAAACTTAATCAAAAACAAAAAATTAAAACTTCTTAAAATTCTAACAAGAGTAATATATGCCTAAATAAAGCATGTTTCATCAACTTCAGAAATGAAAAAAAAATGATTCTCATAGTGAGTTCCCTTTCCAACTTACTAGCATGAAATGTTACACACAGTGCAGATTAACTTATAAACCACACCTTTTGTTCCACAATTATAATGTCTTGGCAAGAAATTACAACTGGATAATCAGTGATAAGTAAGTTAGGACCTTCATGTACAGTGGATATAAAAAGTGTTCACACCCCTGTTAAAATGTCAGGCTTTTGTGATTAAAAAAAATGAGACCACAATAAATCATTTCAAAACTTTTCCCCATCTTTAATGTGACCTATAACCTGTACAATTCAATTGAAAAACAAATAAATCTGTTAGGGGAAAATATAAAAAATGTACAAAAAGCTGGTTGCATAAGTGTGCACACCCTTAAACTAATACTTTGTTGAAGCACCTTTTGATTCAATTACAGCATTCAGTCTTCTTGGGTACACACCTGCCATCAATTTAAGAGACTCTGATTAACCCCAAATAAAGTTCAGCTGTCCTAGTAGGATTTTCCTGACACTTAGTTGCCTGCTACAGCAAAAGCCATGGTTCACAGAGAGCTTACAAAGAATCAAAGTGATCTCATTGTTGAAAGGTATCAGTCAGGAGAAGGGTACAAAAAAACTTCCACAGCATTGGATATACCATGGAACACAGTGAAGGCAGTCATTAAAAAGTGGAAAAAATATGGAACAGTGATGTTAGAAAGAACTGGACGTCCCTCCAAAATTGATGAAAAGACAAGACAAAAACTGGTTAGGAAGGCTGCCAAGAGACCTACAGCAACACAGAAGGACCTGCAGGAATTTCTGGCAAGTACTGGTTGTGTACTACATGTGACAACAATCTCCTGTATTCTCTATATGTCTGGGCTGTGGAGTAGGGTTGCAAGACAGAAGCCTTTTTTTACACAGAAAAACATCCAGCCAGAGCCCAGACCTAAATCCAATAGAAAATCTGTGGGGTGACCTGAAGAGTGCTGTGCACAAGAGATGCCCTTGCAATCTGACAGATTTGGAGTGCTTTTGCAAGGAAGAGTGGGCAAATATTGCCAAGTCAAGATGTGCCATGCTGATAAGACTCCTACCCAAGAAGACTGAATGCTGTAATTAAATCAAATGGTGCTTCAGCAAAGTATTAGTTTAAGGGTGTGCACACTTATGCAAAGAGCTTATTGTGCATTTTTTAATATGTTTTTCCTTAACAGATGTTTTTCAGTTGAATTGTATAGGTTATAGGTCACATTAAAGGTGGGAAAAGTTTTGAACTGATTTATTGTGGTCTCATTTTTTATATCACAAAAACCTGGCATCTTAACAGGGGTGTGTACACTTTTTATATCCACTGTATATACCTACAGGATTTGCAGTTTCCACATTTGTGTGTAGTTTGGTTTGACATCTTGGCTCCCCTATTATTCAGAATAGATTTTCCCTGGGATTCATTAAAGTGTAAAAGTGTACACCAAGCGTACACTGTTCAAAGTAACGGACAAAACAAGTGTAACTCACAGCTTTTTCCCCCTAATTTTAGTTTTCCTACTCATTTTCTTGCAGCTTTAAGTACGGAGGGGGATTCATAAAGGTTACCATAAAGTGTGGACTACATGTACACTTAGTATAATCTTTTTGAGTGGCAAGAAAGCACAAAAAACATGGTAGGGATGTTCTTGAATACAGATCGTGCACACAGTGTAGGTGTTATTGAATCTGGCCCTTTATGCTCCAATTATTTTTAATAACACAACTTAGACTGTTTTAAACTCACTGTAACAAACACACAGAATTAAATGTACCTTTCCAATTTTTAACAAGAATTAAAAAAATGGGCTAGCTCTCATTATAAGTTAAAACCATAGCCATTGAAAAAACCTTAACATTCATTTGCTCAGTACTATTGATTCCTGTATTTGTAAAGTATAAGATGTCAAAATAGATGGATAATGTGTGGCTCTATTATTAATAACCTAATAATAGGTTCATAGGTTCATACTAGGCTATCTGCCCGAGGGCATTTACAAGCCTAGCCCATCGTTTTGTGGCTTACGCCACCCCTTTAGTATGGGGAACTATACCCATTATTTTTCTGTGCCTCTGTCGAGCAGTGACACTGAGGTAATCCCTGGGGTATATCTGCGATCTCCCATCCATTGGTCAAGATTTCTCTTGAACAAGGCCAGCGAGGTGCTCTGCCTCACATGTACCGGGATTTTGTTCCACAGCATAGGGAGTCTTTGGGTGATGAATCTATCCCTCCAGCACGTCCTATTAATAGCCGTGTCAAGGTTTAAGTCTCCGCCCTTGTGGCTCTGATGGATCTAGATTTTTGAGGTGAAGCATATTCATCAAATCTGGGTTTGACATGGCCTTGTATGTTAGGCAAAGGTCACCTCTGCGCAAGCGGTAGGCGACTGAATAGAGCTGGAGTTCTTTCAGTCGGGCAGCATAGGACAGATTTTGAGACCCTTTATCCTTTTGGTGAGGAACTTTTGTGGCCTCTCCAGCTGCTGCAAGTGTCGGGTCAGATACATTCCGAATGGGGCATTGTACTCAATCATTGGTCTGATGAGTGATGAGTAAAGGGAGACTATGACCTCCCTTGATCTAGATGAGAATCCCTTCATGATAAGGTGGGCAATGTAGAAGGTCTTCCTAACTACTTTAGCTACATGGGTGTCGAATGACAGACTACTATCAACCTGGGTCCCCAGGTCCCTGATAACTTCTTCTGTGCTCAGTGGATTGCCACCTATTTGGTAGCTAGGGGTAGCCTTGTTTTTCCCGAAGGGTATGACTATGCATTTTTTGGCATTTAACTTTAGGCCGTGGCTCTGGCACCAGTTATCCGTTTCTGTGAGACCCTTCTGAAGGATATCTGTGTCAGATGTGTTTTCTACTATGGCCCAGTTTGCAGTCATCTGCAAACTTTGTCAGCCATAACCCTCCTGTGTTTGCTTGTACTGGAAAAGTAGATGCCAAACAAGAGTGGGCCCAGGACTGAGCCCTGTGGGACACCACTTGTGACAGGCTTTGAGTCTGACATGGCGCCAGCAGCTCTGACCCTGTGGGTTCTGTCACTCAGCCAGTTTGCAACCCATCTTGTGATGTATGGGTTGACATTTAAGCTGATGAGTTTTTCAATGATACCCGAATGGGGTATTGTATCGAAGGCCTTAGCCAGATCGAGGTAGGCTGTATGGACTGCCTTTCCCTCATCAATGGCTTTGGTGACTGTTTCGAAAAAGTCAACCAAGTTTAAAAGGCATGATCTGCATAATCTGTGTTAATTTTATATATTTAGGCATATATTATTCTGTGAGACATTTAAGAATTAAAATTGAGTACTGAGTTTGCGTTATGTGATTTTTAAAAAAAATTAAATGGTGGAAGTATTTTTGTTTCTTGTATTCTGACAAAGTCCCTTGTTCCTTATGCACAAAAGCCCTTAATAAATTGTGACTGTATTTGAAGACCACTGGTGGTTTATGCTATTTTGGATAATTCTTGATGAATGGTATGAATTCCTGAATTTCCTCTATGGATTCTGCTTGGATCAGGCTGTCCTAGAAATGTGGGTAGATTTGTATGCCCTTTACTAGAGCCATGCAATATACAAAGACCGTAGGTGCAGCAAATAAGCCAAAGGGTAAGAAAGTGAAAAGAAAATGATCTCCCCTACTTTGAATCTTAGGAATCATCTTTGAACTCTAGGTATGTGAGTGTACTGTATCCAGGTTGAACATGAAGTTTTGAGGAGTAACAAAACCAGAAGGTCTTGAAGGGTTAATATTTTGAATTCTGGAGTAATCATGAACTCATTTAGTCTTGACAAGTCTAAAACAGGTCTTCACGTGCCTTCTTTTCTGCGCTAAAAATAAAATAAAAAGAAAAAACAAATCCAAGGAACAGCCTTGAGTACAATCCTGAGATTCCTTCTTATATTGGTAAACTTCCTATGGCTCCCTAGCCCAGCAAGTCCTTTAAAGGGAGGAATGACCAGAGTTACCCGATCTCTTGGTACTGTAGGAACAGCCTCGAGATTTGGTTCGCTTTGAAATTGTAGTTTGTGTTCTTGACTCAGGATGTTCAAGACATACAGGTGCTGGGTAACATATTCCCATTCTCCTACAAATAGTCCTAAGTATTCTCCTATCCTCCAATAAGGTAGAGGAGGATGGTCTGAGTTTGTATTTGGGAAGGGTTGAAGTGGGATTTTGGAGGGGGAGAGAGGACATTCTGGTTGAGTAACAATTATTCCCTTTGGAAATCATGGCCTCCTCAGAAGTTTTTTTCCTTCCTGGACCTATTTCTCTTGTTGGCTTGCCTTTCTCTTTCTTGGGATAGAGAAATAGAGAGGCCAGGATTTAGAGGGGTAATTTTCATTGAGATAAGCTGCTTTTGAGTAAAAAAAAAAAAAAAAAAAAAAAAAAAAAAACCCTGTAATTGCATGGCCTTTTCTTTTTCTTCTAATCTTTTAAAGGCACTATCAGCAGGGGCCAAGAGGAACTCATTCTCCAAAGATGAATTTAGGGGATCCATCTTCACATGATATCACAGGGGGACAACCAAGATGGCTGCACACTGATCAAAAGCTTAATTTCAATGCTCCCATTGAGAAAAAAGAAAATGAAATACAAGAGCCAGTGATATTGCCAGCTAGAGTAAAATGCAGTTATGAGCTAGTAAGAACACTGCCTGAATTCCAGCAAAAAAAGAAATTTAGAGAACCTGAAAGAAAATCATTCAGAAAAGGTGGAGATAAAACACTTACTGGGAAGAATCCTGCAGTTATTCAACAAAAAGCAGTTTAAGCTTCAGCTATGGTACAAGAGATGGTTTTCAGCAATTTAGAATAAATGAAACACTGAAGGAATACATTAATTTAAATAACAAAAATCTGGAAAAAAATGAAGAAGCTTTAACTAGCTATTCAGGTGAACTGATATAACTGCAAAAATCAGAGTTTGAAATGCAGGAAAGATTGGCTGAGTATGAGACTTCTATAGAAGAGCTGTACCAAAAAAATGGTAGAGTTAGAAGATAGAACGTGGAGAGAAAAAGAATAGTTGTGTAAAATCTTACCATAACCATACACGTCCTTCTCTTTCATGTTGCAGTATTCATTGGTGTGGGATTTTCTGCCTCAGGCAATCTGACGTCGGCTCCTGTACAAAAGTTTTTGCCTGGCTGCTGTAGGTGTATGGGATGTCAAACGTAGGGCCATAAACCAGGGACCTTAAATGTGACGTCTGCATGCACAGACCTCAGAACCTGAAGCCCAGAAGAGTGGCCTGTCAGGAGAACAAGATGCCAACAAAAGGAACAAATGCTACTGTTAGGCTGAACAGATTAGCCTTCAGGAGTCAAAGCAGTGGCCAGAGGCCAGACCCTGCAGTAACAGAAAAATAGGGGGTATTGAAGGGTGGGAAGGAATACTGCAACATGGAAGAGAAGGACATCTATGGTTATGGTAAGATTTTACACAATTATTCTATGTCTTCCTATTCCAATGTTGCAGTATTCATTGGCCTGGGAGAGTACCACAGCTTAGGAAGAGTAATGGGAGGAGTCAGAGGTAGAGGATTCCAGGAATCCTTGCAGGACTGCTCTAGCAAAGCCTGCCCTGGCGACTTGGTCTAGTTTGCAGTGTTTGGTGAAGATGTGAACCATAGACCAGGTCACTGCTTCCAGGATGGAAGCTGTGTCCAGGCCTTTGAGAAAGGCCTTGAAGGAAGCTATGCCCCTGGTTGAGTGAGCTCTTACACCATGAGGTAAGACTTTGCCATGGTGTGAATAACAAAAAAGAATAGATTTCCTGATCTAAGACTGCCTTGCCCAGAGTCCTGGGATGAAAGGAAATGAAGAGTTGGTCAGACTTTCTGAAGGACGTAGTCTTGTCTAAGTAGAATCTTAACTGTCTGTGTACGTCCAGGGAATGAAAGATCCTCTCTGCATTGTTGGTTGGAGTTTGGAAAGTAGGTAGGTAAGTGGATGGACTGGTTTAAGGATAGTTCATTTACCACTTTGGGCATAAAGGAAGGATTTGTGCATAAGGTAACTCTGTCATTATGGAAGGTGGTGTAAGGAGGGCAGGCCATGAGGGCCTGTAGTTCTGACACTCTTCTAGCGGAAGAAATGGTCACTAAAAGAATGGTTTTCCAAGTGCACATTTGTAAGATGGCAGAACTAGCTGGCTCAAAATGTGGTAAGGTGAGTTTTTCTAACACAAAGTTGAGGTCCCAGGGAGGAGAGAGGGGTTTTCTTGGTGGTCTAATATGTAGGACTCCTCTCAGGAAAAGGTTTAACGTTCAGCCTGGAAAGCGGTGGTGGCTGTAAGGGTGAGCAGGTTAAAATGGCTGAAAGGTGGACTTTCACAGAGGAGTAAGCTAGTCCAGCCTTAATGAGATCACAAACATAGCCAAGGACTAGGGAGGGGTCGGCCTGCATTGGGTCCCTTTCTTTAAGAAGGCACCATTTAGAGAATCTTTCCCATTTAGATAAGTATGTCTTTCTAGTAGTTGGTTTCCTGGCCTCCCTCAGGAATGAAAGCATTTCCTCAGAGTAGAGCTGTTTGTAAGGGATTAGAAGTTGATCACCCAAAGTGTTAGGTTGAGTATTTGCAGCTGAGGGTAAATAAGAGATCCCTTTTGCTGAGATAATAGGTCCACCTTGTGGGGTAACTTGTGGTGATTGCCCTTGGCTAAAGAGTGAAGAAGGGGGACCCAGTCTTGCCTCAGTCAGTAGGGAGTCACCAGCAAGATTTTCGGTTGGTCCTTCTTGATTTTCAGAAGGACCTTTTGTATTTGTATTTCTGGAGCGTTTCTCCCCGGACCTCCGCTGAAAACAGGATCTGTGGAACCTAGTCGGACTTTCCCGGTCAACAAATGTTAAATAAATAAAAAAATAAATAAATAAAAAATTTGTGGGAAGGGGGGGCATATAAAGGAACATCCCCTTCCAAGGAAAGCTGAAGGCACTCGCTCTCCAGGCTGATGGTGTCTGATCCCTGCTGCACAATTTGCTTAGTTGTCTGTTCTAGGAAGAGGCAAACAGATCCACTTGAGATGTGCCTCACCAGTGGACTATGTCTAGAAAGGTTTCCCTGTTTAGCATCCATTTGTAAAGGTGAGAGGATGTTCCACTGAGCAAGTCTGCTTGTTTTCCTGAGAGGGGATGTAAGAGCCCTGCAGGAAAAGATTGTGTTGGGTGGCTAGCTCCCAAATCTGTAGGGTTATCCAGCATAAGAGATGGGCTTTTTTTCCTACTTGTTTGTTCAGGTACCACATGACTGTGGTGTTGTCTGTAAGAATGTGAAGGCCTGGTTGAAGGATGAGGAGAAAGGCCTGAAGGGCCAGCAAGACTGCAGTCATCTCTCTGACTTTGATGTGTTTTTTAAAGGGCAGGGTTCCAAGGTTCTTAAACCCTGAAATCCTTTAGAGATGCCCCCCACCCTAGGTCTCTGTGTGCATGGATTGCATAGGGGAGGAAGTTGTAGGGGAATGCCTTGGTTGAGGAGGATTTGTTGGATCCACCAAGTCAATTCTGACTTTAGGCAGGGCAGAAGGGGGGTTAGTTTGTCTAGGAAGTGTTGGTGCTGAGACCATACATTCTTTAAGTATCACTGAAATCTTCTCATGTGCATCCTGGCTAAAGGGAGCATGGGAATCGTGGCTGCCATGAGTCCCAGTACTTGTAGGAACTGCCTTGTGGAAAGGTGGGATACCCCAAGAAGTTCTTGGAAGTGACTTGAGAGAGACTGCACTTTGTCCTGTGGGAGGAAGGATCTCATCAAATCTGATCTGATCCTGCATCCCAGGAAAACTTTGACCTGCTGGGGGTGCAGAAAGGATTTTGGAAGGTTTAGGGTGAACCCCAAGTTGCGCAGGATGGTCATGTTTAACTTTAGGTGACTTTGGAGCATGGTTTCCGATTCCGCTAGAAGCAGAATGTCGTCCAGATAAGAGTATATTTGGATACCCTTAGTTTGGCAAAATGCAAAGGCAGGAGCCAGGCATTTTGTTAACACTCTTGGAGCAGTAGATAAAGCCAATGGGCAAGGCTGTAAATTGAAAATGTGAGGAAATGCCAGTAAATCTCAGGAATGTTCTGTGGGAGGACATTATAGGAATGTGGAGATAAGCTTCCTTTAAGTCCAGAATGACCATAAAGGCTTGGGGTGGTATCAGGGGCAGGAGGGTTTGTAGAGAGAGCATCCTGAAGAATGGAACTTTTAGGAACCGATTTAGGTTGGATAGGTCTAGTACGGGTCTCCAAGGACCATCCTTTTTTGGGACTAAGAATAGACGAGAATAGAAACCTTTTCCTTCCTGGACCACAAGGACTGACTCTATAGTTCCTAGGGAGAGGAGCTCCTGCAGAATGAGAGGGAATAGGTGGAGCTGTTTTTTTGGTGGAAAGGGAATGTTTTTTGGCCTTAGCTTTCCCCTCCAAGATAGAAAGTATCCTCTTTGAATGATGGAAAGGACTCATTGGTCTGAGGTGATGGTTTTCCAAAAGGGGAGGCAGTGGGGTAGGCAGGCAGACAAGGGGAGGTGGGCAAGGCAGTCATGTAGAAGAGGGGCCCCCTCTGTTGGGAAAGGGATGATTGGAGGGGGGATGGTTGTTAGTCGGTCTAGAGTAAGGCTGTCTGCTGGATCCTCTTCTCGGTCTTGAGAAGGAGGGATGAGAAGTGGAAGGCATCCTCCTGAGAAAGAAAGTTTTTGCAGGATAATTCCTGTAGTACTTAGGGAAGGGGACACCAGCAAATGTTTGATGTTTTGCAGCTCTTTGGCTTTCTCTTGCAAGTTTTTGAAAAGCTCAGCTGAATTTTTGCCAAAAAGTAGGTTGTGGTCCAGTGGAGCATCCATGATTTTGAATTTCAAATTATTTATTTATTTTACATTTGTTGACTGGGAGTGTCTGACTGAGCAAAAGCCCTTTTTCAGCTGAGGCCCAGGGAGAAAAGCTCCAAGCATATAATATAAGAAAATTTAACAACAGAAATTAGACATTTAATACAAGAGAAAAAGAGTAAACCAGGAATTTTTAGGTATACAATCATCATTAAAATTCAATATTAAAAAATGCTTTAGAGATAGAAAAAAGACATGCAAGTTGTCTAGAAGAATCAGGAGTACCTTGGACTTGAACCAGAGTATGGTGTTGGGAGATGGAGTTGAACAGGAAGAAAATCAGCAACACTACAATTACTGAATAAATGTTTAATGATAAAGCATTAATCACATTTGTGAAATATGGCTTTGAAAGAAAAAGTGATTGAGAATGACTGGACTTTTGTTGACTTTGTTAAACTTGTGGGTGGACTGTACAAATCTCACTTTATGTAATTAATGTTTAGAAGGACACAAAGGGTTAAAAAGTAAGTACATTTTTTTCTTATGTAGTGTGTAGTCTGAGTGTGATGGGAGTCTCTTCAGTGACTGTAGTATGTGTTAAATATACTAATGTAAACAATCTAAACAAATATGTTTTTTAGTTTTAAGAAATATAGGCTTTACAGTACAACAGAAGAAAGGCTAGACAAAAGCAAGTTTTGTACTAATATGCTGTGATCTTGGAATGCTATGGTGGGGGTGGGGTGCAAACATACACTGATTACATTATATGTACAATTAAGATATTTTATATTTTTATAAGGATGAATGTCTAGATTAATACCTGTTCAATTGAGATATGAAGGAAATAAAAAGTCGGGTTTTCAAAAATCATTAGTCTTGTCAAAGTAATATAACAGTCTGCGGACATCTAATGTATGAAGAATTCTAACTCCTCTGTTTTTGAGTTTAGGGAAGAACACAGCCAGATGAATAGGCTGGTTTAATGCAAATTCAGAAAATCTTAGGCATAATGGAAGGGATGGTTCTAAGACTCGCTCTGTCCTTATGGAAAATAAAAAAAGGCTGAGTACACAGAGTCTATAATTCATACCTGTCTAGTGAAGTCACAGCAATGAGCAAAGCAGTCTTTCAACAGGGAAATTTCAAAGAACTGGATGCAGAATCTCAAAGGGAAAGAATTAACTTCTTTAACACAAAGTCTAGATCCCAGAATTGTGCCCCGTTTTCTAGGTGGTCTGATATGTAAAACTCTTTCAGGAACCATTTTACTTCAAATACAAAAAAGGAGGGGTGCCAGTGGCAGACAAGCAGAAATGGCCAATGGGTATACCTTTAATAGAAGTATACACAAGGCCTGAATTGAGCAATTCACATAGGAACCGAAGAACCATGGGAACTCCTGCTTATGGGTGTCATTCTCTCATATGGCACAAACTATAGTGTCTTTTCCATTTGGCAATATATGATTTCCTAGTAGAAAGTTTTGTAGCCTGTTCACACTTGCTACACATTCTTAGGAAAAAAAGGGTCCCTAAATGGGATCAAAAAATCGTACCATCCATAGTTAGTTAGAGATTCTGAATTATATGGAGGGAATTATGGATCCCCTTGTTTTGTGTGATCAAGTCCACAGTATAAGGTAGCTTTTGGTAATTGCCTCTGGCTAGATACATGACAGGAACGATTCAAGATAGTCTGAGCCAAAAGAAAGTCACCAGAAGCATCTTAGCAAGTCCTTTTTGATCTTTAGTAGGATTTTGGATAATAAGAGTCCAAGTATCCACAATTAATTTAGAGCTTTGTGGGCTTTCATTAAGGCCACCATTTCCTTGAGAATTGTGTGTGTCTGACATAAGGCTCTCACATGTTTTGGACCTTGATACTTTGAAACACTGCCACCCATGGGAAATCTGAGCTGGCTGACTGAGAAGCCAAAGGACAAAGAGGGAGACCTGGATTTACCAGGACTTGGTTGGCCCAACAGTTGAATACTTTCTTGATGCAACTGAGAACAGAACTGGGACAGTTAAAGGATGCAGATGCTGTGCTCAAATGGATTTTGGGAACCACTGAACTTTCTTCATTTGGCGTATGGAATACGGAACCACAAGAATGGATGAAGCCAAGTAAGCCAGTAAGTGTTTTGATGAGACAGATATAAGTGGTAATGATAGAAGACGCTTCTTCTGGGAGAAGAAAGGCTGCCATCAGACGGGTGTCTAGAACACAACCTAGAAAGATAAACCTGTGAGCAGGGCTTAAATGTGCATTTTTCAGGTTTAGTTTGAAACCTAGGTTACTGTAAAGATGGATGGTAAAGTGGAAAGATGCCAAAGTACCTTGGATGGAAGAATCTATAATGTGGCAATCATGCAAGTCATGGTAAATGTGGATACACTGAGGTCTGAATAAGGGTACGAATAGTGACAGGCATTGCACAAAGTCTTTTGGAGAAGTGGAAAGACTAAAGGCAAAGATGCAAGTTGAAAGTGTAATTCCAAGGCAAAGAATCTTAGAAAACAAGTGTGGCCTTCCTAAATAGGTATATACAAGGTAGGCATCTTTGAGGTCTAGAGTGGCTAGAAAAAGCCGTCAGGATTAGTAGAGGAAACAGGGTCTCTTTAGTGAGCATTTTAAGTTTTGGAACCAAAAGAAATGTATTCAGTTTTGAAAGGTCTAAAATAGATCTCCAGGTGACTTTTTTTTTCTGGGAACCAGAAACATTCTTCAATATAACATTTTGCCTTGTTGACAAGTGGGAAATGGCTCTCACTCTCTGAGAAAACAAATACATTTTGTTCTTTTGATGTAATGCAATCCAAATTTGTAATCATACTGGATTATTTTTTTTACAACCTAAACCTATGAGATTATCCATTTCCACAGATGAAGGGACAAGGAGATTCCCTACAATTTGGGAAGGAAGAAAGGCTGCAGTGGGGGTAGGAAATGGAGGTTTAAGAGGCACAGGCATTGTTTTTTCTTCTGAAAGGTGTGTGCTTGGAATCTATCTCCTTTCTTTTCTGTGTCACCCTGGCATTTTTATTATATTACTGTTTAGCAGAATTTTGATGGGTAGATTTAAACTGCTTTCAAAAGAAAGGCCCAGGGAATAGCTATTGCAGAAAATAACTCGAGCAAGTAGGGTTGTGTAACTGGCTATATTCTGCAAATAAATAACTGTATTTTGTCCGGTCCGGTGCATCATGCAATTCTAAAACAAAAGCTTTAACGAGCTTCAGTGAACTGACAAGTTTTGTTGCTGTTTAAAAAGTAGACAAAAGTCAACATGACCAAAAATTCTGCTCCAGCTGCAAAACCTAAGCACTCCAAGGCATCAAAAAAGCCAGCTAACCATCAAAAGTATTCAGATATGATCATTGCTGCTGTTAAAGCTGACAAAAGTTGTTCTGGCTCTTCTTGACAGTCCATATAAAAGTACGTGAAGAGACACTACAAAGTAGGAGAAAATGCTGATGAGCAGGTCAAGATGTCACTCAAATGTCTGGTTACTACTGGTGCACTCAGACAGAAAGTAAAGTTGTGTACCTGCCATAAATGTAGATGTTCGAGTGTATTCACTGTTGCATTACTACTGGTGCACTCGGACAGAAAGTACAGTTGTGTACCTACCATAAATGTAGATGTTCGAGTGCATTCACTGTTGCAGTCATTACAGTTGGGTTATCCTGCTGGCAGGCTACCCGCAGTCGGCCTGAATTCCAAAGTCTAGGTCCGGCGTCGGTTGCTGTCGCCTCCTCCCTGACATCAGTGCGCCAGGGGTATAAAAGATGCAGCCGACGCCATTTTCTTCAGTTTTTCTTGCCCCAGATGTCAGGTGCCCCTAAAATGGTAGGCTAAATTATGTCAATGAGCATGCATGCACAAAAAACAACTTTTCCTTCATCTACAAGCAAATACACCACATAGATTGTATAGAATAGAGAAGTACAGATAAGTCCCAACAAAGGAAAAAGGGGGTGGTGGGAGGGTAACCTGCACTGCAACAGTGAATACACTCGAACATTTACATTTATGGTAGGTACACAACTGTACTATGTTCATCGTGTTTCACTGTTGCAGTCATTACAATTGGGTTGAATCCCAAAGCTAAGGTTGGGAGGCTGGTGCTAAATAGGATTAGGAGAGACTATCAGGCCCTGCAGAACTACAGTAGCAAATCCTGCCCTGGATTTAGAGTAGAGAGGTAAATGATAGTGCTTTGTAAAAGTATGCACTGAACTCCAAGTTGCAGCCTCTAAGATGTCTTTGGTTGGTACTCCTCTGAGGAAGGCTGCTGAAGTGGCTGCTGCTCTGGTTGAATGTGGCCTAATGCCCTTCGGCACTGATTTGCCATGCTGTGAATAGCAGAAACGAATGCATTGACCTATCCACTTTGAAATAGTCTGCTTTGAGATAGGCTTTCCTTGTGATCCTGCAGCATATGCCACTAGAAGTTGTTCAGCCTTTCTGAAAGCTTTGGTTCTGTCCAAGTAGAAGCGTAGCTGCCTGTGAATGTCCAAAGAATGCAGGATTCTCTCACCCTTATTCTGTGGGTTTGGATAGAAGGTAGACAAATTAATTGTTTGGTTAAGGGCCACACTGGACACTACCTTAGGCATAAATGTAGGGTTTTTCCACAGAGAAACCTTGTCAGGATGAAAAATGATAAAAGGTTCCACAGCCATGAGTGTCTGTAACTCGACTCGTCTAGCAGAGGTTATTGCTAGGAGCAGAGCCGTTTTCCAGGATAGGAATTTAATATCAGCTGCAGAGGTTGGTTCAAACGGAGGCAGTGTGAGTTTTTCCAAGACATAGTTGAGGTCTCATGCAAGTATTGGTGCTCTCTTTGGAGGTCTTATGTTTTTGACCCCTCTGAGGTACTGCCTTAGTAATGGATGAGAAAAAATAGGTGGTTCTGTATTGTAATGAGCTGAAATGGCACAGGCATGAATTTTAATTGATGAAAAAGAAAGGCCTTTATCAAGATCTCAGTTAAGTATTGCAAAATCTGAGGAATATTTGGAGCAATTGTGTCAAAACCTTGTGCCTGGTTCCAAGCACAGAATCTCTTCCATTTTTCTGCATAAGATTTTCTGGTGCTAGGCCTCCTGGCCTCCAAAATAACATCCATCACTGCTTTAGAGAGAGGTGTGTCTTGACTGGCTACATTATCTGCCATGCTGCCAGGTTTAAGGCCCTGAGTTGGCTGTTGCAGTATTTGAATGTCTTGTTGGGTCAATAAGTGAGGAATTTGAGGTAATGTCCAAGCTGGGCATTCAGACAAGCTCTTTAGGATTGGGTACCAGTGCTGGCGGGGCCAGTCTGGGGCAATCAGTATCATTTTTGGTTTCTCTTGTCTGACCTTGAGGAGTACCTTGGGGAGGAGAGGCAGAGGAGGAAAAGCATATACTGTTAGGTCTTTCCAGCTGAAAGATAGAGCATCCACTTTCCATGCTTGTTTGTGATATGTCCTTGTGCAGAATTTCCGTAGTTGGTAGTTGTGAGGGGAGGCAAATAGGTCTATGCCCGGGCATCCCCAGTTCCTTATCATGGTGAAGACTTGTGGATCCAATTTCCACTCGTGGGGATCCATTAGGCTTCTGCTTAATTTGTCTGCCAGAGTATTTGTCCTTCCTGGCAGGAATTGTGCTTGCAGATGTACTTGGTAAGTCAATGCTGTGTCCCACAAGTTCATGGCTGGTCTGCAGAGGGGGTAGGAATGTGTGCTTCCCTGCTTGTTTATGTACCACATAACTGTAGTATTGTTCGTCCTTATCAGTAGTTGTCCTGGATGAAGTAGATCCTTGAAGGCTGTCAGGGAGTTCTGAACAGCTAGCATCTCTTTTTGATTGATATGTAGAAGCATTTCACTTGCGGACCATGTGCCCTGAATAAATCTTCCTGCCATATGGGCCCCCCAGGCTTAATCTGATGCATCTGTTGTCAATGTCTGCCTG
This sequence comes from Protopterus annectens, assembly GCF_019279795.1. Lineage (NCBI taxonomy): Eukaryota > Metazoa > Chordata > Ceratodontiformes > Protopteridae > Protopterus > Protopterus annectens. The sequence continues at coordinate 1,938,156,913 of NC_056737.1, read as the reverse complement.
GCTGTGGGCAAGGTGAATGGCTGTTCCATGTTGTGGTGAAAGGCTTTTGCCCACCATCGAAACTCCTGTTGCAGGCAGGGAATGAGGGCAATTATTGTTTCTAGGCTGTGGCAATGTTGAGTCCAAACACTTTTTAGATACCATTGAAGTTTCCTCATATGCAGTCTTGCATATGGAATTAGCAGAATGCAGGATGCCATGAAGCCCAAAGCCTGCAGAATTTTTCTTGCAGATAACTGGGTCTTTGTTGCCAACATTTTGAAATAGTCAGTTGTTTGTCTGGCGTGAGATAAGCCATCTGGGCAGTTGTATTTAAGCTTGCACCCAGGAATATTATCTCTTGAGAGGGTACGAGTTTTGATTTCTTTTCGTTTACTGTGTACCTTAGACCTGTTAGTACTCTTTTTACAAACGCCAGATGCTGTAGTAAAATGTCCTTGTTCTCTGCTTAAATAAGGCAGTCATCCAAGTAAGGATATATTTGTATTCCTCTGTCTGCAAAATGCTGTCACTGGTGCCAGGCATTTTGTGAAGACCCTGGGCGCAGTAGATAAGCCAAAGGGCAGTGCAGAGAATTGGTAATGCATTGACCCAGCTATAAATCTGAGGTATCTTCTGCATGATTGTCTGATTGGGACATGCAAGTATGCCTCCTTTAGGTCTAAAGTCACAAGCCAAGCCCTCTTGCCCAGCATGGGCAGAAGCTGCTCCAGAGTTAACATTTTGAATTTTGGAATATCCAGAAATGTGTTTAGGATAGACAGGTCCAGTATTGGTCTCCAGGCTTTGTCCTTTCTGGGCACCAAGAATAGCCTTGAGTAGAATCCTAGTCCCTGCTCTTGCTGTGGTACTAATTGAATAGCTCTCATGTCCATGAGGGATGAAACTTGTTTTTGTGCCTCTGCCCACTGATTGCGTGGCAGGTCTGGCATACCGCTTGGCCTTGGCAGGGTGTAAAAGTGGAACCTGTAACCTTGTGATACTATATTTAGGACCCATTTGTCCTGGGTGATCATGTGCCAATTTTGTGAAAAAAGTGCTAGTTTTCCCCCCAAAGGGGCTGCCAGAAGATAAGTGCTTGGTGCTGGCAGGGGAAAGTCATTGAGACTGTTTCCTGTATGGCTGTGATTTTTCCTCTCCGCTTTTGGAGGTAGAAGCACCCCATTGTTTAGGCCTGTATGAGCCTTGGGGCTGTGATCTGCCTCTGGGGCATCTGTATCTGCCTCTTTGTGGCCTGTCTGACACTGGAAAGGACCAATTCTTTGTAGGCCAGTTCCTGCTAAATCTGGGAGGCTGTACCTGCAAGAAATCCTTGACTGTTTGCATAGATTTAGCTTTGTCCTCCATTTCCTTCAACACCTCTTCTGCTTTAACACCAAAGTATCATGCTGTAATGGAGCATCTAATAGTTTTGCTTTAACATGATCTGGCAGATTCTGTTCTTTTAACCAAGCATGCCTCCTAATGACAGAACCTGTAACAGCAGCCCTGCAGACCACCTCTAGAGAATCAAAACCACATTGCAAAGTATGCTTTCCTACTTGTTCAGCTGCATGCAATAAATCCTGCATTTGTTTTCTGCACATTCTGAATTTGTTAACAATTTCTGTTTAAGCAGTGACATAAGATATTGCTGATATTTAAGCATATGAAATTGGCAATTTAAAGCTCTTATAGCCAAGGTAGCAGAAGTATAAATCTTTTTACCCCACCTGTCCAGGGTTCTAGAATCCCTATCAGAGGGGATAGGGTTCTTTGCAGTGGAAGCCTTGACCCCTTTGGGACCCTGAGAGATGGTTTCTGGGTCAGCAGCAGGGTTTTTATAAAGAAATGTATGTGAATCAGGAACCCTATAATATCTGTCTGGATTAACAGGGGCTGGTGGTAAAGAGTCTGGAGATAGACTGGACTCTGAAAATACATCATCTACAATGTCTAAAACAGGTGGGATAGCAAGGGGCCTGTGCTGAGGTAAAAAAAGGAAGTCTCTGAGCCTTTTCTTGGATTCTGAATAATCTTGGCTCTCCCAGTGGAAATGCTCCCTCATAGTATGCAGTGTCTCCCCAAAAGAATAATCCTCAGGAGGAGAGGCTGAAGGGATAGATTCTTCAGCATCAGAATCCTCATAGGGAGGAATAGAATATTCCTGTTCAGAGGAGGAATCAGAGGAAATGGAAACCTGGTCTGAAGATTCGTATTCTATCTCTTGCCTAGGCCTCTTATCAGGAGGGGGATGGGAACCCCTGATCAAAGTAATTAGGTCTTCAGCCATTTTAAGCATCTGTTTTTTAGGCATAGTGGCCTGTCCAGGAGAATGCTGTACTTGTTTCTTTGTCTTTAGAGCTGCTTTAGTCTTTGCCTTTGTAGCTGAAGTAGGTTTCACATATAACTGTGTAGGCCTGAAAACACCCTCAGAAGCTGATGCCTGCTCAGTGGCTCTGGACCCATCTGAGGGAATAGTTTCCGACTGTCCAACACACCTTGAGTTTCCAGCGGCCTAGTCGGCTCCAAGTGGGAGTCGGAAGCTACCTGCGGCTCTGAGGTAGCGGGTGTCAGGGGCTGCAAAAGTGCCTCACTGAGAACCGGCGACAGGCCTAGCAGAAGCCTCATCAGTTTTGGATCTCGGATGCCTGTCATTTTCTTTTTCTTTATGCTTTTTTATAAACTCCGGTAGTCGGCTGTTCTGACGGCATTATATAATTGAATCTTCTACCAAAGTAATGGAATGCAAAATCGTACCGACGCTTAATAGTGCGCTGGTTAAATCTAGCACAAAACCAACAACTAGCAACGTTGTGGTCAGGGCCTAGGCAAGGAATACAGTAAGAATGAAAATCCTTATGAGGTATTTGCTTCCCACAAGAAATACAATTATTAACTTTTTCTGACATCGGTCTGGAGCAAGAAAAAAGTTTCCCCAACGGGGTACTTAGCTTTAATGAAGACTTCGGATCTGAAATTCGAATTTGAAAATCTCAGGAGTCGGCCGACTGGCACTTGCGAACTGCTTTTGCTTCGGGCATCCCGCAGCAAGAAAGACTGAAGAAAATGGTGTCGGCTGCATCTTTTATACCCCTGGTGCACTGATGTCAGGGAGGAGGCGACAGCAACCAACGCCGGACCTAGACTTTGGAATTCAGGCCGACTGCGGGTAGCCTGCCAGCAGGATAACCCAATTGTAATGACTGCAACAGTGAAACACGATGAACATCAAGGGTGTTGATGTGCCGGGCTACTTCAGAGTCCACCAAATCACAAGAAGAAGCCTGCCAAGACACCCAAGAAGGTTAAAAAAGCACCCTCAGCCAAGAAGGCACCCAAACCCAAGGAGGTAGCAAAGTCACCAGCTAAAGAAGAAGCCTAAAGCAGAAAAGAAAGCAAATAAGCTGGAAGAATAAAAAGCAGCTACTCCTATAAAAGCGACACCAAAAAAACTAAACCTGTCAAAGTCTCCAGGTCCAAAAAAGCAAAGGTCATAAAGCCAAAAGCAAAAACTACCCCAAGAAAGCAGCAAAGAAGTGAAGCAGTCAGAAGAATATTAACTTTTTTTATTATTTTAATTTTAACATGTATCTATAAATATTGTAGCTGTTTTTCCACGTAGCTCCGAGTGATCTTTTAAATCATGAAAAAGGGAACAGCTTATTTAAGAGGTGTAATTTTTCTACTAACATTTATTACGGGTGATTTGCTCGCAGCTTATGGTCAACACCGGCAGATATCTTTTCTTTTAACTTATTTTCTTTAATCAGACAATTTGTCAATGATAGAGTTGCTGCATGAGGCAGTGTGCGCATTGCCACGGCTGCACTATATAAAACTGTGGGGTGGGGCTATTAATTGTGGGCTCTGAGCCCTTTGATGATTGCATTTCATAGCATCTGTAATGTTGTGAATTGCACGTCATGTGCACTGTTGTGATCCCATACATTTTACATGAGGCTAGTGCTTTGGGGGTGGGGACTTGAGTAGGGTAGAGTACTTCAGTCTCTGAAATGCATACCAGCTTTAGTGTGGCACTGGCCGACCCTGCATGCCCCTCCCCTAGAAGTTAGTTGTAAGGGACACATTGTGGTGCGTCCATATACAGATTCATTTACAGTTCTTGTACTCTCACTTGTCATTTTGAATCAACCACAAGTTAGATGTTTCCATTGTAAAGCATTAATTTTTCATGTGAAAAATATTACAGTCATTGAGTTTTGCTTATGTGCCTCTAACTCATTTGTTTGAATTGCATACTTTAGATAATTAGGTAATGTGGTTTAGGTGAACTATTTTAACACAGACAGTGATTGCATTTTTGGTGTGTAAAGACTTCTACAAAACAATGTTCAAACATGTTTTTCAAAATCTGACCGAAGGTAATAATGAACCTCGTTTTTTGGCACATTTGTACTGTTTAGTTGCTGTAATTTAACCTGGCATTTGTTTTATGCATCATTTGTCAATTTAGTTTTTATTGCTCCAGAGTAGAGCTGTCATTTCCTGAAAAAAGACGGTAATATGAAAATATTGTACTATAGCAGAATTGTTTAGAAAAACATCAGAACTTTGTAACATGCAGATTACAGTGGTTTCCTAAATAGAATTAATAATAACAAAAAAAGTTTTATATTAAAAAAAGAAGAAAAGAAAGGCCCAGGGTTAGAGGAAGAATTCTTTGGTATTTGGGAATTGAGGATAGATGCATTTAGTTCACCATCTGCATCAACTTTCCTATCTCTTCCAGTTTCTTAAGAGCCTCAGCTAATGAATTTCTCAGTAGGGGATCTTTATCACATAAGGCACTTAAAACCTGAGCTTTTACAACCATCCTTCCTTCTGGGAAGCTCTGCAGTCTCACTTTGGTATTTCTACACCTAAGTGTAGCAGCAGCCCTGGAAACAGCATCAACTGCATTATAAGCAGACTTACTGAAGTTCTTAGTGACGGGAAACAGACTCGACCATGTCAAGTAGACTACATTTAGTTGCTGAACTAGGAAGGCTAAAATAGATAAGATATATTTAGACACATTTGGCAATTAATTGCCTTGAAAGCTAGAGGAGATGTATAAAATGTTTCTTTCCAAACCTGTCAAAGGCATGGCTGCCTTTTTCATTTTGTTCAGGACTGACAGAAGAAAATGATTTTGAACCTTTCTTTCCATCTAAAAAAATAATAAAGCAAGATCTACAATAGGGTTTTTGTAAAGAAATGTGTGCGTCTCTGGCACCCTACAGAATATGTGCTTTATGGGAACGTTGCAATTTGAGTGCAACAGAAGATGCATTAAATGCATCCTCAAAGTCTTTAAGAACAGGTGGCATGGGTACTGGCTTTGTAGAGCCCATACTAAGCAGTTCATGTCATGTTTTTTGAAATTTGGATACCTCAACTTCCTACTTAAAGACAGCTTTCATTTTGCAGACTGCATCTCCAAAAGAGATTTCCCATTTCCATTTGGGAAAGTCTGAAGAAGGAGTATCCTCAGCGTCTGACCCACAATGAGTAAACAAAGAGAACTGTGAGGCATAGTCTATGCCTTTATTCACAGAGTCAGAAAGAATGCCCTCTTCAGAGGATGATGGAGCTCAGTGTCTTTTTACAAGACTAGAAGCTGGAAGAGAAAGTTGGAGAGAGACAGTTTAAATAAGCCCTTTGTAAAGTTGTAGCAATTCAACTGGGAATCCTTTTGCACATAAGGAGGAGGATGAGAAATATGCTTAGGTTTGTGTGTGTGTGTTTTTTAGGAGTTTCATGCCTTATGACAGAATAATTCATGGACTGGACCTCCATAAGTGACCAGACAATATCCTTTCTCAGCAGAAAGTACAGCTGTATAAAAACTTACCATAGCAGTAGATGTCCTTCTCTACACTGTTGCAGTACTCCTGCCAAGGACAGCCTAACATCCGGCCAGTATACCAAAGCCTTTGGAATTTATAGATGTCACACATCACACTTATGCTCCCCTCACAAGGCGTTGGGCATAAAGGTGATTACGGATGTACATACCTCAGAACTAAAAAGCCCCAGGAGGAACAGGATATCCCTTGGGACCAGGAGAAAAACGTGCATCCAGAAGGAGAAAAAGAAGAGAATCCCTGGCTCAGAAGGCAAGAATAGGGTAGAGAAGAACGGGGAGGAGGGATGGAGAGAGTGAATACTGCAACAGTGAAGTGAAGGACATTACTGTCATGGAAAGATTTTACACAACTGTACATATGCCCCTCCACATCATGGTTGCAGTACACTTTACAAGAGGAAGAGTACAAAAGCTCAAGAGGAAACTTGGGAGGAGTAAGGCAGCAAACAGCCCTCTAGAAACCCATGCAGGATACCGCTGGCAAAGCCAGCTCTTGCTCTGGATACAACAAACAACTTGTAATGTTTAGTGACGGTATGGCCAGAAGTCCAAGTAGCAGTCTCAAGGATGGAAATGGTGTCAAGTCCTTTGAAAAGGGCACCACAAGAAGCAACAGCTCTAGTAGAATCAGCCTTTATAGAGGCAGAAAGACGTTTACTACGAACTAACAGAAATGGCTTTAGAGATACAAGAAGAAATGTTTTGTTTAGAAACTGCCACACCCAAAGACCTTGGATGAAAGGAAACAAAAAGTTGCTCGGATTTATTTATTAAAATTAGCTTGAATGAGCAGATTGTCTAGATAAAGAAAAATCTGAACCCCTCATCCTGCAGAAGGCAAGGACAGGAGGGAGGCATTTGGTTAATACCCTTGGGGCAGTAAAGAGACTAAAGGGGAAAGTACAGAACTGAAAATGGAAGGAAGAAACAGAGAAACAAAAAATCTTCCCCAAAAGTGGATGAATAGGGATGTGTAAGTAGGCATCTTTGAGGTCCAGAGATACCAAGAAGGCCAGGGGAAGAAGAGGGAAAAGGGTTTTGAAGGGACAATATCCAAAAGGAAGGGACCTTTAGAAAGGTATTGAACTGAGAAAGGTCCAGAATGGGTCTCCAGTGCCTTCCTTCCTTCCTGGGAACCAGGAACATCCTGGAATAAAAACTTTTCCCTGCCTAAGTAGGGGAATAACCTGAATGGTGCCTGAGCCAGAAGGGCCTTGAGTCAGTTCTGGAAAGACAGGAAGCTGTACTGACGAGGTTGAGGGATACCCACACAAAGAGAAAGGGATTTCCACATCATGAAATATCCCTGTTGGATGACGGATAAAATGAGTCTTGAGTGACCTTTACCCAGTTGGGAAGGGACAGGGAATGATGAAGGGATAAAGGAACCTGGCCCAAGGAACAGGGGAAGCAAACTGTCAGACATAACCTGGTCTGTCAGAAAATGAGGCTTCGGAGGAGTAGGAGTCTGAGTAGACTTGGCTGGGAGTATACTCCAAGAATCCATTTCACCCTTAGGTGGAGGGCAGGACTGTCTGCGAACAAAGGCAGATTTGGATGGATAATTTCTCTGAAATTTAGGGATAGGTGAAAAAATATGTTTCAATTCCGGCAAAGGCTGCCTTTCAGCTCAGCAGCAGCAGAGCCAAACAGGTTATCATCAACAACAGAGGCAACCAACAATTTAGCTTTAATGTCATCAGGTAAAGGCTGAAGATAAAGCCAAGAAAAGTGCCTCAAAACAACTAAATTCAGCAGCCCTATAAGCATCAGCTGCATCATAGCTACACTTAATAGTGACTAGCCACTTGAGAGGAAAGGGCTGAGACCTTCCCTTCTGAATCAGGAAGGTCAGAAAATACCTGAGAAGCTTGACAAAGAAGGGCTAAAATATATCTGGTCATATGAGTCTGGTAATTAACAGCCCTTAAAAGCCAGAGTGTCAGCAGTATAGACCTTTTTTCCTAGACATTCCATGGCTCGACTATCTTTATTTAAAGGAAGTAGTTTAGTATAGGGCAAAAGTTTAGGCTTGTCAGAAGATACAGACACTATAGACGGATTTGCAAAAGGACATTTGTACAAAAATTTACAGTCATCAGGCACCTTGTAAAATCGGTCAGGTTTTTTGGGAGCTGGAGACTGAGAATCAGAGGCAAAACAGGCTGCTGAAAATGTATCCAACAGAGCAGCCAAAACTGAAAGAAGAGCAGAAGGTTTGGGAGAATATCTGGAGGAGTTCATAATACTTTTGAATATCAGAAACCTGAAAACAGTCCCATTTGAAATATTCCATCACGTGGGAAAAAGTGTCCCCAAAAGAGAATTCCTCAAAGGGAGAATCTGGACTAATAGAAACTTCTTCCTCAGACCCATAATCCAAAGGAGACATGATATGAAAGAATATGCCGACGAGTTCTCCAAAATCCAAATCTTCTTCAGAGGCCTCTTGCTCTCTCAGCCTCTTAACAGGAGTAGATAACCAGGGAGGAGCGGGTACAGAGGAATCCAAGAGGTGGCTTCAAGGCCATTAAAGCACTTCACAACCCCTGAGTAAAATAGTGCCAATTCATGTTGGGGATCTTTAACAGCAGAGGAAATGTGCTTTTTTTTTGCTTTTCCTTTTGAGGGGATGTCTGCTTGAAAAACCCAGGTAGGTTCAGACCCTTGCTGACAGTCAATCAACGTAGCAGGAATCTACTCCTGAACTAGAATCGGCAGATCCTTCTTGTTCCCTCGGATATAATCACCCAAAGGTCCCCTTCAATGTATGGAACAGAAGTTTGTAAAGCCTCTGAGGACATCTGAGAAGTCACATCCATACTAGTCTCTCACAGGGTCACAGCACAGGAACCTGAAACAACAACCAAATATATTCTGGGCCTTTACCAGCCTTGACAGAGATGTCCAGGGGAGGCAGGACAGCAGCCGAATCAGACCTGAGACTTTTGGCCTTTTTCTTGGCAGCCGGTTGACCTTTGGGATGGAAGACTCAACCACCGCACCTTGTGCCAACAATTTCAGATGTTGGTTTTCTAGGTGAATCGATAAGGACAGATGACTGGATAGGGTCTTAGGGACAAACACCTGACTGCATATGGTCAAGAGAAGCATCCAAACAGAACAGCCACTCTTTGTAATGGACTTGATGGTGAATCTACCTCCCACACTGACATTTTCCCTTTCTGGAAGACATGTAAACACACTGAAATAAAAATAGGAGAGAGAAAAAAAAAGTACAGTTTTGTACCTACCATAAATGTAGATGTTCGAAGATCCACATTGCTGCAGTCCTTACATATGGGTAGTCCGCTGTCCTCGGTCGGCCCGAATACCAAAGTATTAGGTTGACATCGGTCACGGCGCTTAAAACTGACATCAGGACGTCAGGGTACAAAAGCGCATGACCGACGTCATATCCTCAGTCTTTTCTTGCCCCAGATGTCAGAAGGCCCTAACAAGAAAGGCCAAAGCCAAAAAAACAGCAAAAAATAACCAACCACCCCTGCACTAACCATATTTACAATATGTACAACCCAAACCACACCACCACCTCTCACTACAGAGGGGAAGAAGGGAGGGTAAATTGGACTGCAGCAATGTGGATCTTCGAACATCTACATTTATGGTAGGTACAAAACTGTACTATGTTCTTCATCTCACATTGCTGCAGTCCTTACATATTGGTAGAATCCCAAAGCAGAGGTAAGGGAGGATGGCAAAACTATAAAGCATTAGGGGCTGCCAAAATGCCCTGTAAAATTGCAGTGGCAAATCCAGCCCTAGATTTAGAGTAAAGTGGAAGGTGGTAATGCTTAGAGAAAGTATGCACTGAACTCCAAGTAGCTGCTTCCAAAATATCTTTAGTAGCCACCCCCCTTAAAAAAGCTGTAGAAGTGGCAGTAGCCCTAGTGGAATGAGGCCTAATCCCAGCTGGAAACTCCTTACCATGATGGGAATAACAGAAAGCAATACAAAAACCAATCCACTTAGAAATAGTTTGTTTTGAAACAGGTTTGCCCTGAGAACCCAAAGCAAAAGAAACAAACAACTGCTGAGACTGCCTGAACCCTTTAGTTCTGCTCAAATAATATCGTAACTGTCTGTGTATATCCAAAGTGTGCAAAATCCTCTCCCCTTTATTTTGGGGGTTTGCATAAAAAGTAGTTAAATGAATAGTTTGGTTTAAAGCCACACTAGAAAAGTACAGTTTTGTACCTACCATAAATGTAGATGTTCGAAGATCCACATTGCTGCAGTCCTTACACTTGGGTAGTCCGCTGTCCTCGGTCGGCCCGAATATCAAAGTATAAGGCTGACGTCGGTCAAGGCGCATTTGACTGACATCAGGACGTCAGGGTACAAATGCGCATGACCGACGTCATATCCTCAGTCTTTTCTTGCCCCAGATGTCAGAAGACCCTAAAAATAAAGGTCAAAACCAAAAGACAGCAAACAAACAACCAACCATCCTAGCACTAAAAATATGTACAATATATACAATATATACAATATACCTCATATTGACAACCCAACCCACACAACCGCCTCTAACTACAGAGGGGAAGGAGGGAGGTAAATTGGACTGCAGCAATGTGGATCTTGAACATCTACATTTATGGTAGTTACAAAACTGTACTATGTTCTTCATCTCACATTGCTGCAGTCCTTACACTTGGGTAGAATCCCAAAGCAGAGGTAAGGGAGGATGGCCAAACTATAAGGAAGCAGGAGCTGCCAAAATGCCCTGCAAAACAGCAGTGGCAAAACCAGCCCTGGATTTAGAGTAAAGTGGTAGGTGATAATGCCTAGAGAAAGTATGCACTGAACTCCAAGTAGCTGCCTCCAAAATATCCTTAGTTGCCACCCCCTCAAAAAGCTGTCAGTGGCAGTAGCCCTAGTGGAATGAGGCCTAATCCCAGCTGGAATCTCCTTGCCATGATGGGAATAACAGAAAGCAATGCAAAACCCAATCCATTTAGAAATAGTTTGTTTTGACACAGGCTTGCCCTGAGAACTCAAAGCAAAAGAAACAAATAACTGCTGAGACTGCCTGAACCCTTTAGTTCTGTCCAAATAATATCGCAACTGCCTGTGTACATCTAAAGTGTGCAAAATCTTTTCCCCTTTATTTTGGGGATTTGCATAAAAAGTAGGCAAATGAATAGTTTGGTTTAAAGCCACACTAGAAACCACTTTAGGTATAAAGGAAGGATTAGTACGTAAAGATACCCTATCCTTATGGAAAATTAAGAAAGGCTCAACCGCCATAAGGGCCTGCAACTCAGAAACCCTTCTTGCAGAGGTAATAGCCAACAAAAAAGCAGTCTTCCATGATAAAAACTTTAATTCAGTAGTAGCTGCAGGCTCAAAAGGTTGTAGAGTGAGCAGGAGTAGGAGCTCTTCGTGGGGGTCTTATATTCTTTGCCCCTCTAAGAAATTGCTTGAACAAAGGATGAGAAAACAATGGTGGGTCACAATCATAGTGAGCCGAAATTGCTGCAGCATGAACCTTAATAGAAGAGAAGGACAAACCTTTGTCCAGTAACTCAGTAAGATATTGAAGAGCCACACTTAAATTAGGCTCAGAAACATCAAAATCCTTTGCTGCACTCCAAAATAAAAATCTCTTCCATTTATCTGCGTACACTTTCCTTGTACTAGGCCTTCTAGCTTCCAAAATAACATTCAAAACTTGCTGTGGAAGTGGAGGCCCACTATGGTTCAAAACAGAACATGCCAGGCTGTTAGGTGCAGAGAGTGAAGCTTGACATTGAGCAAATGACTGTCCTCCTGAGACAACAGGTGTGGAATCGAAGGCAAAGGCCATGGAGGCTTCCGTACCAGGCTTCTCAGTAATGGGTACCAATGCTGTCGAGGCCAATCTGGAGCTATCAAAATCATCCTTGGCTTGTCTTGTCTGGCCTTTAGTAGCACCTTTGGGAGGAGAGGCAGAGGCGGAAAGGCATACACATGAAGATTGCTCCAATTGAAGGAAAGAGCATCCACTTTCCAAGCTGTGGGATGAAACCTTTTTGTGCAAAACTTTGGCAGCTGGTGGTTTAGTGGAGAAGCAAACAGATCTATGTCTGGAGTTCCCCATGACACTGTCAATTTCTGAAATACATGAGGATCCAATTTCCACTCGTGGGGATCCATAATTTGTCTGCTCAACACATCTGCTAAGGAGTTCTGTGCTCCCGGCAGAAACCTTGCCTGAAGATTTAGCTGTAAACTGAGAGCAGTCTCCCACAAAATCATTGCTTGCCTGCATAGAGGATAAGAATGTGTCCCCCCCTTGCTTGTTGATGTACCACATGACAGTTGTGTTGTCTGTTAGAATCAACACCTGCCCTGGAAGAAGTAAATCCTTGAAAGCTATTAATGCAAACTGGACTGCTAACATCTCCTTCAAGTTGATATGTAGATGTAGTAGTCTGGCAGGCCACTTGTCTTGTATCCACTTTCCATTTAGATGAGCTCCCCAAGCTTTGTCTGAGGCATCTGTCGTTAAAATCTGACTCGCCTCTGGCCGGGTCACAGAGAGTCCCTTGTTTAGGTGACATTCCTGAGCCCACCACAAAAATTCCTTTTGAATACAAGGTATTATTTGAATGACAGTGTCCAGATCCTGGCAGTGCTGTGTCCATACATTTTTGAGATACCATTGTAGCTTCCTCATATGCAGTTTGGCATTGGGAAGCACCAGAATACAAGATGCCATGAACCCTAAGGCTTGAAGGACTGTCCTTGCAGTCAGCCCGGACTGATGAGATAGCTGATGAAAATAAAGGGAAAGATTCTTTTGTTTGTCCGGGGTCAAAAGGCCATCTGGGATGCTGTATTCAGTCTTACACCCAGAAAGCACATGTCCTGAGAGGGTACTAGACTGGACTTTATTTCGTTCACAGAATACCCCAGGCATCTTAGCACTGCTATCACATATTCCAAATGAAGAAGAAGCTTGTCCCTTCCTTGAGCCAGAATCAGGCAATCGTCCAAATAAGGATAGATCTGTATTCCTTTTAGCCTGAAGAAAGCTATCACTGGAGCCAGAACTTTCGTGAACACTCTGGGCGCAGTAGATAAGCCAAAGGGCAATGCAGAGAACTGATAGTGAGAAGTCCCAGCTCGAAAACGCAGATACTTCCTGCAACTTAGTCTGATAGGAACATGAAGGTAAGCCTCCTTGAGATCCAAAGTTACCATCCAATGATCTTTGCCCAGCAGAGGTAAAAGCTGCTGTAACGTCAACATTTTGAACTTGGGAATGTCCAGATAAGTGTTGAGGATAGATAAATCCAAAATTGGTCTCCACGTGTTCCCCTTCTTCGGTACTAGGAACAGGCGAGAATAAAATCCTAGGCCCACTTCTGGCATAGGGACCGGCTGTATGGCCCCTATTTGGAGTAGCAGAGAAATTTGCTTGTGAGCCTCTATTCTTTGTTGAGGAGGAACGTCTGGCATGCCTTTGAAAGGAGGCAAGGTATGGAAATAAAACCTGTAACCGTGGTGTATGATATCCAATACCCATCTGTCTTGGGTAATCAAAATCCAATTTTCTTTGAAAAGTGCCAACCTTCCTCCCAAAGGTGCTACCAGACGAGAAGGCTCTGGCAGCTGAAAAGGTAGGTTATTGGGTCTGTTTACGAAAGGACTGACCCCTGCCCTCACCCGAAGACTATGCAAGAGAACTCCCTGTTCTAGGCCTGAAGGAGCCCTGAGCTCTGCCCCTACCACGTCTAGATCTACCCCTAGACTGGGAATCATAAGAAGGATACGTCCACCCCTTAGTAGGCCAATTTCTACTAAACTTTGGAGGCTGAACCTGCAAAAAATCTTTAACAGTCTGCATAGACTTAGCCTTGTCTTCCATTTTCTTCAAAACTGCCTCAACAGGAGAACCAAACAACACATCAGATTGTAAAGGAGCATCTAAAATCCTTGTTTTAACATGGTCAGATAAATTCTGATCCCTCAGCCAGGCGTGCCTGCGAAGAACTGACCCAGTGGCAGCCACCCTAGACGAGGCCTGTACAGCATCAAAACCACATTGCAAAGAATGCTTACCCACCTGTTCAGAAACATGTACTAAATCTTGTAACTCTTTACAATCAATACCTTCCGCCAGAGCATCAACCTTAGACTTCAATTGTGAAAGGAGATAGTTTTGGTATTTCAACATGTGAAACTGGCAATTCAAAGCCCTCATAGCTAAGGTAGAAGATGTATAGACCTTCTTTCCCCATCTATCCAAAGCTCTGGCCTCTTTATCTAGAGGAACCGGATTTTTTACAACAGAGGCCTTGACACCCTTAGGTCCCTGACTAATAGTTTCTGGGTCCGCCCTAGGACTCTTATAAAGATATTTATGAGCCTCAGGCACCCTGTAATACCTATCCGGTTTAACAGGCGCAGGAGGCAGAGAATCAGGATTAAGTGAAGCCTCTGAAAACACATCTTCCACAACATCCAGAACAGGGGTATAGCCAAGGGCCTATGTTGGGGTAAAAGCAAAATTCCCTAAGCCTTTTCCGAGAATCAGAGAAGTCCTGACCTTCCCACTTAAAATGTTCCCTCATAGAATGAAGTGTCTCTGAAAAGAAAAATCCTCTGGAGGAGAAGCAGAAGGAGTGGAATCATCTGCATCAGAATCAGAATAAGGAGAGTACTCCTGCAAGTCTTCAGCCGAAGACTCTGAAACATCGAAGCCTGCTCAAAACTTCCCAACTCTGGCTCCACCCTAGGCCTCTTATCAGGAGGGCAAAGAACCTCTAATCAGAGTAATCAAATCTTCTGCCATTTTAAGCATGTGCTTCTTAGGCATAGACCCTGCTGAACTAGGAGTGACACCAACAGAAGCTAAACCTGGCCTGCCTCTGGGAGAAGCCTTGGAAACAGAAGGAGAGGGCCTAACCACCCTAGGAAGGGAGGGGAGTACAGTAACCTGAGAAGCCCCTTCAGCCTGACCTGCCTCTAGAGAGGCCACATCCTGCAAAATCAAAGTCTCCCCCTGAGACTCCAGAGAAGTCTCCGTCGGAACCACCGGTTCCACTGAAGCCTCTAAAGAACCGGCGTCCGGAACGGACGACTCATCTTGCCTGGGTTTAACTGTTTTGTCTTTGCGCTTCTTCGCAGAAGCGGGCGCCGGAGAGTCCGACGGCATATTATAATTGCACCGCTTACCAAAGACCAGCCTAGCACAATCTAACCTTCGCTTAATAGTGCGCTTATTGAACCTAGCACAAAAGCGACACCCGACAACGTCGTGCTCAGGCCCCAAACAAGGAATGCACAAAGAATGATAATCCCTATGCGGTATCTGCTTCCCACAAGAAATACAGTTATTAACTTTTTCTGACATCCGGTAATACACTGAGGCAAGAAAAAAACAAAATATTCCCCAACGGGGTACTTAGCCAACTTGGATTCGGTCTGAAACTCCGAACTCGAAAAATTTCAGAACGCCGAACGGCACTTGCAACGCTGCTTCTGCATCGGACCATGCGGCAAAAAAGACTGAGGATATGACGTCGGTCATGCGCTTTTGTACCCTGACGTCCTGATGTCAGTTTTAAGCGCCGTGACCGACGTCAGCCTAATACTTTGGTATTCGGGCCGACCGAGGACAGCGGACTACCCATATGTAAGGACTGCAGCAATGTGAGATGAAGAACATCCAATGGAGCACCTATCTGAAACGAGGTTTGGTAAACAGCACAGAAGGAGGAGTGTTCCGACTGACATTCAATGAATGTGTTCTGAGTGGCAGCAAAGAAGCTCTGAGGTATGTATATCAGTATGTCACCTTTATGTCCTATGCCTTGTGCGGGAAGCAGAACTGTGACATACATCTATAAATTCCAAAGTCTTTGGTATACTGACTGGATGCTGGGCTATCCCTGGCAGGAGATCCCTTATGTAAAGAATACTGCAACAATGATATGGAAGGATATCTTAATGCATGTTTCGTCACCCACAGGAAAAAATAAAATGTAGTTCTCTCTCTTCCTGGCTAGGTCTGTCTGACGTATGGACTGAAGAAATGTGTGAAGTCTCCAGGTCTTAGTGGCCTACTGAAAGGATGTGCCACAGACCAAAAACCAGAAAATGACAGATCATCTATGGTTTGCATAGATGCCTCAGTGGAGTCATCAGTCTCGGACCACAGAAAAAGGATAGATACATTCTTCACTAGCCTCTTTATATAATTTATTTTTTGCTGAGGGGGAAGGTCTGCTGATGTGGAATTCAAAGTCATAATTGCACATGACAAGTCCCTTGGGTATCTATTCTAAAAAAAAATATTTCTAGGAAATTTAACCTAGTCTTTTAGGAGTAAAGGAAAGGTGGATTTGGCAGGCTAATACGTGTTCTTCCACAGACAAGACAGCTAGAATGCTTATCCTTCTAGGGGATTTGTCCAATACAGGAGAACATCTGCCTTTTTTGAGAGACATAAGTTTTATGAATTTTTTTTTACAGAGGAAAGGAAGGTTTCCCAACAGAGATACTTATGTGCCTGAAGCTGTAGTTGAAATCAAAAGTCGACAGTCCCATTGCTGAGCTAACGATAAGTCTGCATAAGTGTACATAATGACAAGAAAGATCAAATGTTTTGACACGCCAGTGCATCACTCTTATACCAACACATACCCCTGTGCAAAGGGCAAATGTACTGTGTGAAGGAGGAGCCTGAAGCTTTTGAGAAAGGCTAGACAGCTGGTACCCTTGGCAGGATATGTCCCTTTCAGCATGAAGACTGCAACAGTTATCTAATGAAGAACAGCTTGTGAGAACCTTTGATCCAATGGAACTGGGCATGTTTTATAGCAGGGAGAAGGGAATCTGCCTCCATATATGCATTATCCAGGACATTTATGACTGGAGGAACAGCTAATATATTGGACTCTGATAGCCCCAATGAAAGCTCTATATCTTAGCTGGGTCTGAAAGTACTCTTTGGACACACATTGGAATTTTTCCTTTAGCTTATGAAGGTTGTCTCAAAATGAAAGATCCACAAGAGGGGTGGCATAGAATAACGTATCTTTAGTTTAGTGTCAGTCATACATAATGTGGGAGGGGGCAGATCTGGCCCCATATATGACACCAGATCCACCACTGAAGCTGGGATATCTCCCATTAGAACAGTTTCTACTCTTCTCTTCTGAAAAGGGACCCCAACACCTCAGGAATTTCCAGAGCTGGGTGCTTGGAATTCAAAAAGCACAAAGTGTTTAGTTAGAATAAATTCCCAAGAAAAAGCCTGAGACAAGGATTGGGCTGAGGATCCACTAAGCCTCATATTAAACAAAAAAAAAAGCAGATGCTAATTTGGGCTTTAGCAATTTGGGCTACAGTTTTTTCTGAGTAAACCACCTTAAGGATCTCAGTTCGTTGGTGGGTGACCAAGATTTCCAATCAGTCTCTAGGCACCTTCTCTCAAAACCAGTAGATACTGCCAAAATCACAAATCAGGTGCCACAGCTAGGGTCCTTCAAAGATGCCACAAAGCATGCTAATGTGTTGGGGGACAATCCAGAGGACATGCCAGAAATACAGTGGAAGTGAGTTTGACGAAACCAAGGGTGTAGGTACAGCACTACAATTCAAGAAAACCATGGCCTACCTGCAGGACAACCCATTGATGAGTAATGAACTGCGTGACTAACCATTACCAACAACAGTTTTCAGGATTCATGCTACTAGCCAGGGCTCCCAAGTGATAGGAAGTGGTTATTTGAGAGTTGAGTGATCAATCTTTTCTAACCCTGATGGTCCTCTAAAAAACAAGAAATATTCCTCAACCTGCATTACCAGAGTCTCACACATTTGGAGAACTAACCTCTGATTTGCTGCTTTGATTGCTGGGGGGGGGGCATGATCGGGAGATGCCAACTGATTGTTAGTGTATTACCGCATTCATTTCCATAGCAAAATTTCTGATTGCCAGTACCCAAGTGAATGCAGATGTTGCTTTTCTGCTTTTGTGGTCAAGACTGAACTGCTTCAGCTGTGTGTGTGTGTGTGTGTGTGCGTGTGGGTGTGGGATATGTTCTAGCAAGCAATTTGCTACAGCTTTTAAATACAGAAAAAAATTAATCCTACAGAAAGACTTGTTAAACTTGCAGATGAGAGGTGTAGAAATAAAGCTGACTTGTTCCTCAGGTGTGGAGTGCCATGGACCTTTTTTGTTTTACTCCTCAACTTACAGCTGAAGGACACTAGATAAGCGAATGACACAAGATACAAGATAAGACAGCTACAGCTCTGTCCAGTTTAGTCATCCAAAGTTTTCAGAAGATATTAATTTACTGGCAGAGTTTAACTGAGAAGGGTGCTTATTCTATAGGCTTGGAAATCTTTGAGGAAGGGCCCTTGACATGTTTCACAGTCCAGTTGGTATTAAACTTCATTCAGGCAGAGTCTCTTTTTGTGTTCAGCTGAACAAAGGGGGTTGCAAGTAAAGGGCTTCTAACAAGGAGCCCTTTAATGTCCTGTTTAATAGGCACAGGTCTCTACTATGAAGGCAAAAAGACACAGAGATGAAACACAGTTTCTGTGGTCTTTCACTACAAGACAAGCCTTGAAACTCTTTGGTTCTCTTTGTGTTGGAATCTTTGTACCTTTGTCATATGTACAAGGTGGCATATAATCAGGTTACAGAATAGGGTGCTGTAGAATTGATTTGATAACAGCTGTATGAAGAGGGAGATTACTTCCCTGGCACATACCTAAACCCCAATCAGGTGGCAACTCTTTATGCTTTGCAAAAGGTAGTTGCTACATGGGCATTAAATGAAAGGTCACCATCAACAAAGACTTTAAGATCTTTTACGGTTTTACCAACTTTTACCACTTGTCTATCAACAGTGCATAAAGCTGATGGTGAGGCTTTTGAGAAATGCCAGAATGCTATACTTACTGATACTGATGTCAGCTGCTCATACTATCAAGTGTAATGTTAACTGCAATTTGAAAAGAGGTTACCTCAGCATGGTTAAGGAAAGGAGTCTCAAGTTTGCAGTCATCAGCATCTTTGTTGAGTCAGTTTTGACATCTCAAAAAAAAAAATGGCTAAAGCAGTAGTCCCAGGATAAAGCCCTGAGGGACTGCAATGGTGATGGGATGGTGAGGCTAGACTATGTAGCCAACTGTGGACCCACGTTTTTATACAAATCCATCGGGGTATACTACTGAATGCTTCAGCCAGATCAAGTTAAAATATATGGAGAGAAAAATCCTCACCAAAAGTGGTGCACTCAAAAAGATGAGGTTAAGCATACAGGATCTACCTTTAACGAAACCATACTGGGTTACATCATGGAGAAAAAGGTTCCCTGTATATATATGAACAACTTTGTGTTTATTCTTTTCCAACATAATATACTTGTTTGTAAGGCTGCTCAGTCAGCAATTACTGGGGTCTGTGAAATGATCTATCCTTGAGGATTTTAACCACAATGCTTCATGCATTCTATGTGGGCAAGACTGTAAATAAACTCAAGCGAAGGATTTCATGTCATCTGTCAGAAATCCGCTCTGGATGTAAAAATAATGCACTAGTCAAACACCTTTCTCTTCATAAAAGACACACAGGTTTTAAGTTCCAGATCCTGGATTGCATGGACATGGGTGATCTTGAAGGAGACATCCCGAATATTCTGGAGAAACATGAACTTATGTGGCAATTAAAGCTAAACTGTTTTAGAAAGCCTGGACTAAACTACTACTGTTCAATTAAAAGTGCACTGGAACTTAGAAAATTGCCACATTGTTTACATGACTAATTGTATTTTATTTTATTTTTTTCTACAAATTGGTTTTAAATACCATTTTAAATCATTTGAAATGTAAGTGTATATTTTATTTCCATCATCATACATATATATATATATATATATATATATATATATATATATATATATATTTTTTTTTTTTCAACTTTATTCAAAATTATGGTAATAACAATACTAACTAATTATACAATTACATAGGTTTTTAGGGTTCTTGTACACAGACCCGAAGAAGTCTAGAAGGATGAAAGCGATCTTTGTTAACAAAAGGTTATGAAAATAGAAACTGATTTTTACATGCAAAATATATATGTATATATTTATATATAATTTTTATCGCAAAATGAACTAAGGTTTATATATTTCCAGCCATGTAGTATATTGCCTTGTATATAAAATCACAGACTTAATAATCTACTTAATAATTTGGTTAAATAAGATGTACCATTAAAGTACATTAGGGCTATATATTATTATGACAGCTACTAAGTAGGGCAGGACCAGTTCGAATGTCACACTGATGGGGGAAGGGATGTGAATTTAACATGTGTACCAATAACACCTTGTTTTACAGCACAATAAACCACTCCCATGCCTGATAAAAAGTATATATATATTTAGAAAGCTTGTGAGGAAATTATTACTCTATTTTTGTTTTACTTGGATCGCTTGTCTGTGTACTACTTAAAGGATTTTCGACTGGAAACAGACTGCCTGCCTTGCTTGGATTACTTTCGAATACTTTGTAATGCTGTAGAATTATATATTTTCTATTATTACTTTTTGACTTGACGAGTTTACGTTCGCTACTTCTACTACTATTGTCTGATCTGATTATATACAGTGATTAACTAGAAATATATGGACTGAAAATCTTCCACACAGAGAAGTTTCTTACACTGTTTTGTAACCACAATGCTTCCAGACATCAGGGACCGTTACATGATCTTTCAAGCCACATTTGATTTTAGATACACAAATGAAGATTACAGATCCAGAACTGTTATTGGGTGCCTAAGCCTTAATATATGGAATCTGTGACTTATAAAGCCCATCAAGGAAGCTGCAGTTCAAGTATTCTCAATGTAACGTCTAGGAACAGTGTGAACAAAGAAGAAAATTAACATGTTGAGACATCATTAAGCAACTAATCCACGTTTAACAAAAAAGATCATTTTGACATATTAACAAATTAACACACCAACTCTTCATGTGATATAACCGACTGTTTATTGTATGTTATGGAAGGTACAATGGGATTTCAAAAATTTAAAACATATAAAAAGTGGTTAAGGAATAACAATTTATCAACTTTGATAAATATGTACGAATGTTTATCATAGCATACAGCAGGGTACAATGGTAGTGTTAACGCCAACAGGCCACCATGAAAGTTAGTTTAAAAAATTATATATATATATTATATATATTTTTTTTACAAATGCTCTTTTCACAGAATATCAGAATGCTAAAGGTGTCCGTTAAACTCCAAGCAGTTTGATAACATTTTTGAATGTTATACATTGTCATCCACAGACTCAATTCGACAAATGTTTCAAAATAAAGTAGTAGAAATGTTGCAATTACTTCACAGAAATTCACATAATCATCCAGCCAATCTTTATAAGAATAGATACAGATTATTTACTTCCCTACATGAAATAATTTACACACAAATGAAAGGCGTAACACCAACTAAAATAATCACTAAATACATTTGCTCCTATTTTCTTGGAAATAAACAAGCAGTAATGTCTGCATAATTGAAGGTTGCAAAATTCTGTTGCAAAATTCAAAATAAAAAAAGACAACAAAAATGGTACTTTTTAAATATATCTCCTTCTTTTAAAGAAACTATTTCAATAAATTTGCAACATATATCAGTCAAGTCAGTTGTGTATTTCTATATAAAACCATCTCTGAGCTTTATGAATTTTTTTATCTTTGATTTGACAAAAATGGCATTCAATACATTACAAAGTAAAACAGTTCCCCAGTTTTCATGTAAAACGGATAACACTTCACTGCACTGGGTTTAGGTGTAGCTTGGAATGTTGTTTATGCAGAGGAAGTAACACTTTGTCTGTATACTGCATGATATGCATTTCTCAATAAAACATATGGGAAACAAGATTCAAGCAAGTCCATGGTCAAGAATGGCGACTCCTGCACAATCTGTGGGGGAAAAAGCCCAGAAAATCAGTCTAGCTAGTAACATGTCAGTTTAATTTGTTTCTCAACATTAACACATTTTATAATTATTTTTAAAATAAGCTTAAATCAAAGGAGCCAAAGACAACCAATGTACCACTTTTCTTATAAGCCTAAGAGCCAAAGGATCAAATACTGCACTATTCTGGCTTCCATTACCATATTACATATAACCTGCAGTGATATTTATAGCAAGCACTAAAACACTACTACACAGGTAACAGTACTAAAACAAGATACCCTGCAGAGGTACTGTAATCTTACTTTTAGCACATTTATCTAATATCCCTGTACAGACGGACTTCCTTCAACTTTATAATATATATATATGTATAATATACAGACTGCAAACTGTCAGCTCCACAAATATGCATGAACTTAAACTAGGTTACGTTCATCTAGTCATTTTATATTGGAATATAAGAAAGAAAAATAACAGCTACATTAATATGGACATCAACACAGATGGTTTCTACAATGTACTTTGCAGTGAATGGAACTGGGTAAATTCTTATTGTACTGTGCCTCAACACTTTTTTTCAAGTCTTTAGCTACTTAAATGTAGTGCTCACACACCCTCTGACCCATTTCCAGCATCACCAAGATTGAGCTAAGAGGTGCATATGCCACTAGGGTCCTTTCAGTTCCTGACCCATACTTTGACAGGGAAGATATACTTCTAAGAAAACCCTCCACCTCACAACTATACAGAAATATGAGTGCACTTGTTGTAATTTTGAGGACCATGTTTGCACACATGGAATGCTGAGACAGCAAGAGGGAATTTGAGGTATACATAAGTCCGAGACTGTGGAAAAGTACAGCTGTTTAAGAACTTACCATTACAGTAGATGTCCTACTAATCACTGTCACAGTATTCCAATATTATTGAGTTAGCTTGTCATGATAACCTGTCACCTGGCCGGGATACCAATGCTACATAACCTCCTATCCTTCCATCCGTCTCATGTATGACGTAGCCCGTGGGTGTAAGGTTGCAAGTGGATGAGTGAGTGTAAGATTCTCAGACTATCTTAGAGAGGCAGGAGACCTGGAAACACCTCAGGAAAAGAACTACCAAAAGATTAAGGTCAGCTAAGAGGAGAGAAGCAAGGAAATGGTCAGCTAAAAGGACGGAAGCAAGGAAAAGGTTTCCCTTTGTCCATTAGTATACATAAGATAAACATTATAAAAAGGGAGTGGGTGGGAAATAATGTTGCAACAGTGATCAGTAGGACATCTACTGTTACGGTAAGTTCTTGCACAACTGCAGAATGTCCTTCCTTACACAACTGTTGCAGTATTCCAATATAATTTGGTGATTTCCAAACCTTATTAGAAAGGGAGAATGGACTAGAAACAGGGGAGCTGTCAATTAATTCAGATAGCACAGATCTAGCAAAAGAAGCTTGAGATCTAGAAAAAGCATTTCTCCTGTAGTGTTTCACAGAAGTGTGCACAGATGACTAGCTTGCTGCCTCTAAAACAGCCCTGGAATCAATTCCATTGTAAAAGGCTCTGGAGGAAGAAACTTCTCTAGTGGAATGAGTTAACTGGGGAGAGTAAGGATTTGTTGTGATTGGAATAAAAAATAAAATAAAATGGATTTTGAAATCCAGTTGGCAATTGTTTGCTTGAAGACAGAACTGCCCAACTTGGTTACTTGGTTACCTGGAAAGAAAAGTACAGTTTTGTACCTACCATAAATGTAGATGTTCGAGGATTCCCTTGCTGCAGTCCTGACAATTGGGTATAGTCCGCGTCCCAGTCGGCCCGAATACCAGAGGGTCATGGCGCCTTAGACTGACGCCAGTACGTCAGGGTACTAATGCGCATGACCGACGTCATTTCCTCAGTCTTTTCTTGCCCCAGATGTCAGAAGACCCAAAAAGACAAGTCCCAAAAACAACCTGCACCAATAAACATGTACAATATATACAGTAATATATATACAAAAAGTATAAGCATGTAAACTCAGCTACACAACCACCCTGAAACACAGAGGGGAAGGAGGGAGGGAATCAACATCTACATTTATGGTAGGTACAAAACTGTACTATGTTCTTCGTCTTCCCTTGCTGCAGTCCTGACAATTGGGTAGAATCCCAAAGCAGAGGTAAGGGAGGCTGGCAAATTATAAAGTAGCAGGAGCTGACAACATGCCTTGTAAAACAGCTGTGGCAAAACCAGCTCTACTCTTAGAGTATATAGGCAGGTGATAATGCCTAGAGAAAGTATGCACTGAACTCCAAGTAGCTGCTTCCAGAATATCCTTAGTTGCCACCCCCCTTAGAAATGCTGTTGAAGTGGCAGTAGCCCTAGTGGAATGAGGCCTAATCCCAGCTGGAACCTCTTTGCCATGATGGGAATAACAAAATGCAATGCAAAAGCCAATCCACCTAGAAATAGTTTGTTTTGACACAGGCTTGCCCTGTGAACTCAAAGCAAAAGAAACAAGTAACTGCTGAGACTGCCTAAAATCTTTAGTCCTGCTCAGATAATAACGCAATTGCCTGTGTACATCTAAAGTGTGCAAAATCTTTTCCCCTTTATTTTGAGGATCTGCAAAAGGTAGGCAAATGAATAGTTTGGTTTAAAGCCACACTAGAAACCACCTTAGGCATAAAGGAAGGATTAGTACGTAATGATACCCTGTCCTTATGGAAAATCATAAAGGGCTCTAGTGCCATAAGGGCCTGCAACTCAGACACCCTTCTTGCAGAAGTAATAGCCAACAGAAAAGCAGTCTTCCATGACAAATATTTCAATTCAGCAGTAGCTGCAGGCTCAAAAGGTTGTAGAGTAAGTTTTTCCAACACAAAATTGAGATCCCAAGCAGGAGTAGGAGCTCTACTTGGGGGTCTTATATTCTTTGCCCCTCTAAGAAACTGCTTGAACAAAGGATGCGAAAACAAAGGTGGGTCACAATCATAGTGAGCTGAAATTGCTGCAGCATGAATCTTTATGGAAGAGAAGGACAAACCTTTGTCCAATAATTCAGTAAGATATTGAAGAGCCACACTCAAATTAGGCTCTGAAATCTCCAAATTCTTTGCTGTACTCCAAAACAAAAATCTCTTCCATTTATCTGCGTACACTCTCCTAGTACTAGGCCTTCTAGCTTCCATAATCACATTTAAAACTTGTTGAGGAAGCTGAGACCTACCATGCTTCAACACAGAATATGCCAAGCTGTGAGATGAAGAGATTGAAGCTTGACATTGAGCAGATGACCGCCCTTTGAGATAACAGATGAGGAATCAGAGGTAATGTCCATGGAGGCTTCTTTACAAGACTCCTTAGAAGTGGGTACCAGTGTTGCCGAGGCCAATCTGGAGCTATCAAAATCATCCTTGGCCTGTCCTGCCTGACCTTTAGTAATACCTTTGGAAGAAGAGGTAGAGGTGGAAAGGCATAGACATGAAGGTTTTTCCAACTGAAAGACAGAGCATCCACTTTCCAAGCTGTGTGATGAAACCCCTTTGTGCAATACTTTGGCAGCTGGTGGTTTAGTGGAGAAGCGAACAGATCTATGTCTGGAGTTCCCCATGACACTGTCAATTTCTGAAATACATGAAGATCCAGTTTCCACTCGTGGGGATCCATGATTTGTCTGCTTAATGCATCTGCTAGGGAGTTCTGTGCTCCTGGCAGAAACCTTGCCTGAAGAGTCAGTTGCAGGCTTAACGCAGTCTCCCATAAAATCATTGCTTGCCTGCATAGAGGATAAGAATGTGTTCCCCTTGCTTGTTGATGTACCACATGACAGTTGTGTTGTCTGTCAGAATCAACACCTGCCCTGGAAGAAGTAACTCCTTGAACGCCATCAATGCAAACTGGACTGCTAACATCTCCTTCATGTTGATATGTAGATGCTGTAGTCTGGCAGGCCACTTGTCTTGTATCCACTTTCCATTTAGATGAGCTCCCCAAGCAGTGTCCGAGGCATCTGTCGTTAAAATCTGACTCGCCTCTGGCGGGTCACAGAGAGTCCCTTGTTTAGGTGACATTCCTGAGCCCACCACAAGAATTCCTTTTGAAGGCAAGGTATTATTTGAATGACAGTGTCCAAATCTTGGCAGTGCTGTGTCCATACATTTATGAGATACCATTGCAGCTTCCTCATATGCAGTTTGGCATTGGGAAGCACCAGAATACAAGATGCCATGAACCCTAATGCTTGAAGGACTGTCCTTGCAGTCAGCACGGACTGATGAGATAGTTGATGGAAGTAAAGTGACAGACTCTTTTGTTTGTCCGGGGTTAAAAAGGCCATCTGGGCTGCTGTATTCAGTCTCACACCCAGAAAGCACATGTCTTGAGAGGGTACTAGACTGGACTTTATTTCGTTCACAGAATACCCTAGGCATCTTAGCACTGCTATGACAAATTCCAGATGCTGTAGAAGGAGTTCCTTTTCTTGAGCCAGAATCAGGCAGTCGTCCAAGTAAGGATAAATTTGAATGCCTTGAAGCCTGAAGTAAGCTATTACTGGAGCCAGAACCTTTGTGAATACTCTCGGGCCAGTAGATAAGCCAAAGGGCAATGCAGAGAACTGATAATGAAAATCTCCAGTTCGAAACCGCAGATACTTTCTGCAACTTAGCCTTATGGGCACATGAAGGTAAGCTTCCTTGAGATCCAAAGTTACCATCCAGTGATCCTTGCCCAGCAGAGGTAACAGTTGCTGTAACGTCAACATCTTGAACTTGGGAATGTCCAGATAAGTGTTGAGGAGAGATAAATCCAAAATTGGTCTCCACGTGTTCCCCTTCTTTGGTACTAGGAACAGCCGAGAATAAAATCCGAAGCCCTTTCTGATACAGGGACTGGCTGAATAGCCCCTATCTGGAGTAACTGAGAAACTTGCTTGTGAGCCTCTTTTCTTTGTGGAGGAGGAACATCTGGCATGCCTTTGAAAGGGGCATTGTGTGGAAATAAAATCTGTAACCGTGATGAATGATAGCCAGCACCCATCTGTCTTGAGTGATTAAATCCCAATTTTCTTTGAAAAGAGACAATCTTCCTCCCAAAGGAGCTGCCAGACGAGAATCCACTGGCAGCTGAAAAGGCAGGTCATTGGTTCTGCTTACGAAAGGACTGACCCCGGCCCTCACCAGAAGTCTGAGCAGGTGAACTGTCTGATCTAGGCCTAAACGAACCTTGCGCCTTGCCCCTACCACGTCTAGACCTACCCCTAGACTGGGAACCATAAGCAGGATATGTCCACCCTTAGCAGGCCAATTTCTACTAAACTGGAGGCTGCACCTGTAAAATCTTTAACAGTCTGCATAGACTTAGCTTTGTCCTCCATTTTCTTTAAAACTGCTTCCACAGGCGGTCCAAACAACACATCAGACTGTAAAGGAGCATCCAAAATCCTGGTCTTAACATGCTCAGCTAAATTCTGATCCTTCAACCATGCATGTCTGCGAAGAACAGAACTAGTAGCAGCCACCAGGAGGCCTGAACCGCATCAAAACCACACTGCAAAGAATGCTTACCCACTTGTTCAGACACATGAACTAAATCCAGCAATTCTTTACACTCAATACCTTCCGCCAAAGCATCCACCTTAGATTTCAATTGTGAAAGGAGATAATTCTGATATTTCAGCATATGAAATTGACAATTCAACGCCCTCATGGCTAGAGTGGAAGAAGTATATACTTTCTTACCCCACCTATCCAAAGCCCTTGCCTCTTTATCAGAGGGTACAGGATTTTTAACAACAGAAGCTTTAACACCTTTAGGCCCCTGAGAAACAGTTTCTGGGTCCGCCCTGGGACTCTTAAACAAATACTTATGAGCTTGGGCACCCTATAATACCTATCAGGCTTAACAGGAGCAGGAGGCAAGGAATCAGGGTTCAGAGAAGCCTCTGCAAAACATCCTCCACCACATTCAACACAGGAGGAATAGCTAAGGGCCTATGCTGAGGCAAAAACAAGAATTCCCTAAGCCTTTTTCTGGAGTCAGAGTAATCTTGGCCTTCCCACTTAAAGTGCTCCCTCATGGAGTGAAGAGTCTCTGAAAATGAAAACTCCTCAGGAGGAGAAGCTGAAGGAGTGGAATCATCCACATCAGAATCAGAATAAGCAGGAAACTCTTGCAAGTCTTCCACAGAAGACTCTGAAGCCTGTGAACACTGTTCAAAACTATCAAACTCCTGTTCCACCCTAGGCCTCTTATCAGGTGGGGCATAGAACCTCTAATCAGAGTAATCAAATCTTCAGCCATTTTAAGCATATGTTTCTTAGGCACAGAGCCCGAAATGCTAGGAGAAGCCCCTACAGAAGCTGAACTTGGCCTTCCTCTAAAAGAAGCTCTGGAAACAGAAGGAGAGGCCCTAACTACCTTGGGAAGAGAGGGAAGAACAGTTACCTGAGTAGCTCCCTCAGCCTGGCCTACTTCCTGAGGGGGCACATCCTGTAACAGTAAAGTATCCGCCTGAGACTCCATAGAGACTGCTGGCAAAACCTCTGGCTCCCCTGAGCCTTCTAAAGGACCGACGTCCGGGACTGCCGGTACCTCACCACTAGACTTCACTGTTTTGTCCTTGCGCTTCTTAGATGAAGCAGGCGTCGGAGCATCCGACGGCATAGTATAATTGCAACGCTTCCCAAACACTAACCTAGCACAATCAAGCCTCCTCTTAATAGTGCGCTTATTAAATCTAGCACAAGAGCGGCAACCAACAACGTCGTGCTCAGGCCCTAAACAAGGTATACACAATGTATGATAAATCTGCTTCCCACAAGAAATACAGTTATTCACTTTTTCTGACATCCGGTAATATACTGAGGCAAGAAAACCAAAATGTTCTTACTTAGCCAACTCTGTACTCGGTCTGAAACCGAAAATCTCAGAACGCCAACCTGCACTCGCAAAATTGCTTCTGCATCGGACCATGCGGCAAAAAAGACTGAGGAAATGACGCCGGTCATGAGTACCCTGGCGGCGTCAGTCTAAAACGCCGCGACCGATCTGCAACCTCTCTGGTATTCCGACTGGGACGCGGACTATACCCAATTGTCAGGACTGCAGCAAGGGAAGACGAAGAACATCAAACAGCGGTTCTGTCTTCCTAATGTCTTGCCCAAAGAGAATCTGAGTTGTCTAATCACAGCCAGGGAGTGCAGACATATTTCACCCTAGTTCTGAGGGTTTGAAAAAAAAGCAAATTGGTTAGGTGGCAACTCTCTGATCACTTTAGGTATAAAGGAAGGATGGACCCAAAGACATACCATATCCTTATGTAAAATAAGGAATGGAGGAGAGCCAGTAACAGCTTGGAGCTCTGAAACTCTTCTGGTAGAAGCAAGGGCAACTATTAGAATGGTCTTCCAAGTGTAAAATTTTAAAGATGCTGAAGATACTGGTTCAAAAGGTGGCTGGATAAGTTTTTCCAAGACAAATTTAAGATCCCAAAGGAGGGAGGATAGCCCTCCCATGTGTGTTCAAATGAAGGACACCCTTAAGAAACTGCTTCACCTGAATTCTACAGTACAGGGGAGAATTAAGAGTCACACAAGCAGAAATGGCAGGTAAGTATGTCTTCATAGGGGAATAGGCTAGACCAGCTCATAAAATCTCACACAAGTATGAAAGTATAGTAGAAATCCATCTGAATAGGATTATCTCTCTTTTTCTGACACTAGATTGAAAATATTTTCCATTGGGCTATACAAGATCTTCTAGTGGTAAGTTTCCTCACCTCCTGGAGAACCTGAAACATATCACAAAATCAGTGTCTGAAAGAGCTTAAAATTCTATTACCATCAACGTCATGCTGAGGGCTAGCAAGTTGGTTTGGAGCAGAGAACCCTTTTTCTGTGTGAGCAAGTCCGCTCAGTAGGGTAACTTATGATAATGTCCCCTGGCCTGATGATGGAGGAGGAGGAGGAAAGTGCAGTTGTGTACACTTAACATAAAAGTAGATGTTCGAGTGTATTCGCTATTGCAGTCCCGACTTGTGAGATTTCCTGCCGTGGAAGATGCTGGCCAGCCTGACTACCAGAGAATATTTTCCCGTCCTCCTGAAGCTGGCAGATGCCCTATCCAACATCACTATGTTTGGGTATAAAGGGAGTTGACCGGCACCATGACCTCAGTACTTTCTTACCCCCAATAAGTAGAAATCCCCTAGTGTGTCCTTGAGGTTAGGAGTCCGGGACCCTGTATTCTGGAATAAGTGTGAAGGAGGAAGTGGGCCAACTTGACTTAAGTGAATGCCCTAGCCTATCCCATAAGCCACAGCACAAGAAGGGAGGGAGGGAATGAATACTGCAACAGTGAATACACTAACAGCTACATTTATGGTAAGTGTACACAACTGTACTATATTCTTCATATTTCACTGCTGCATTCCTGACTTGTGGGATGATTCCCAAAGCTGAAATGGAGGGTGGATGGAAAGATTAAGGAGAGGCAAGGATGACCTGCAAAATGACAGCAGCAAATCTTGCTCTGGATTTGGAAAAGGTAAGAAGATGGTAATGTTAGGTGAAGGTATGCACTGAGGATCCTGAAGCTGCTTCCAAAATGTCCTTGGTGGCCACCCCTTTAAGAAAGGCAGTATAGGTAGCAGTAGCCCTAGTGGAATATGTCCTCACAGCATCAGGAGGCTTCTTACCATGGAGGGTGTAGCAAAAGGAGCCACAGTGAGATACGTTTACTAGAAAAAGTTGGTCTGATTTCCTGACATCCTTGGTTCTAAGTAGTAACACAGGTGTCTATGCACATCCAAAGAATGGAGGATCCTTTTCCCTTGTTCTGAGGGTCAGGAAAGAATGTTGGTAAACATATGTTCTGTTAAAAAAGTCTCTATCACCACATTGGACATAAAGGAAGGGTTGGCCCTGAGAGACACATTATCTGGGTGGAAAATGATGAAAGGTTCCACACACACAAGGGCTTGAAGTTCTGACATCTGGCCAGTAGGAAGGCTGTCTTCCAGGTCAGGAATTTTATAATCAGCAGAAGCCACCGGTTCGAAGAGCGAGATTCTCCAGAATGAAAGTGAGGTCCATGGGAGGAATAGGAGGTTTCCTGGGAGGTCTAATGTGGACAATCCCTCTCAGAAACTGTTCATGAGGGGATGAGAAGAGAGAGGAGGTTATGAGGCATATAAGCAAAAATAGCTGAAGCATGGATTTTTACAGAGGAGTAGGAGAGATCTTTAAATGCCAGGACCTGCTTATCCAGCAGAGACCCCTTCCATGGGATCAAAGTATCATCCAAGCTGTCAATATGAGTGTGTGCAGATTGGGGTGTATTAGTTGGTCCACTCTGTAGCAGCTGCCATGGCTCCCTGCTGGTTAGACTGAGTAATAAGAGTGTTGCCTCGGCCAATCTGGGGCTATCAGAATTACCCTTGGCTCCTCTTCCCTTATATTTTCAGCAATGCCCTGGGCATCAGTGGCATGGGGGGAAGGCATAAAGGAATAGGCCTGTCCAAGGAAAGAAAAGGACATCTGTCTTCCCGGCTAACTTCATTTTGTTCCTGAACCAAAGCTTTTTCAAATGAGCATTTTCTTTGGTGGCAAAAAGATCTACCTGTGGCACTCCCCATTTTTTGGCTACTCCGAGAAATATTTCCCGATGCAGTTGCCACTCATGGGGGTCTGACAGGCTCCTGCTGAGGTGATCCACTACTTGACTGGTTTCTCCAGGTGGGCATTGTGCCATGAGGTGCTGCCCTAGGGAGTTTGCTGTCTCCCAAAGGTCCATGGCTAGGCAACAAAGGGAGTAAGAATGGGCCCCCCCCCCACCCTTGCTTGTTTATGTACCACATAACTGGTATAGTCTGTCTTAACCAAGAGGTCTCCAGGTTTTCAATTCTTTTGGAAGGCAATCAGGCCTTTTTGGACTGCCATTAGTTTGTTTTGGTCGATGTGCTTGTTTCTGAACTTGGGGTCTCATTTGCCTCGAGTCTGGTGGTTGCTGAAATGGGCTCTTCAGGCTATTTATTGCCATGCAAGAGTCATGAATGCGCCCTGTCAGATCCTTGGGGATGTGATCCCAAAGACCTATTGGGATCTGATTGCCACCATCTAGGCTGCTGGTGCTGTCTTTGGCTCCTTTCCCTGCAAGGTTTCCTTTGTCTAGGCTTAGGTTGGGGGGGCTGGAAAGAACAATGTTTGGTAGGATAATTCCGGCTGAATCGAGTGGGTTGGACCCGAAGGAAATGCTTTAAAGTATGAAAGGCCTTGGCCTTATTCTCCATTTTCTTAAGGACAGCTTCAGCCTTAGCAAAAAAATAAAATATTTGTCTAAGGGGGCATCTAACAGAATAGATTTGACATGCTCAGGAAGGGACTGCTCCCTAAGCCAGGAATGTCTCCTAATGACAGATCCTGTTGCTGCTGCCCTGCTGGAGGCTTCCAAGGCATCACAGTTACAGTGGTAAGAATGGTTTGCCACCTGAGAGCAGGAGCTGCATAGATCCATTAACTCCTTTGAGAAGCTACCTTATTTTCAGTCCCCATCAGTTTTTTGTTTCATCTGGTAAAGAACAGTTTCCTGGCACTTCACCATATGAAATTGGCACTTCAAAGCCCTCATGAGGAGGGTATCAAAGATGCAAACCTTCTTTCCAAACTTGTCTAAGATTCTGCTTTCCTTGTCTGTACGCAAAGGGTTTTAGGAAAAACTAGCTTTTGCTCCCTTAAAGCCTGGAGTCACCACTTCAGGATCTGACACAAAGTTCTTAAAAATATATTTATCAGAATGTAGAACCATGTGAAATTTTCCAGCCTTTCGAGGGTCAGCGGGGGAGAGAAACCAGAAGACATTGTCTACAACCTCTAAGACTAGAGGAATGGCAATGGGTTTATGCTCAGGTAGATTAAGAAATTCCCTAATCATCATCTAAGATTGGGGGTACTCCTGAGCTTCCCATATGAAATATTTCCTCAGGGTATGCAACATCTCCCTATAGGAAATATTTTCGGGGGAGGGCTGAGGCAAGTGTCAGAGTCAGAGTCAGAATCCACATAGGATGCAATAGATGTACCCTCCTCAAGGGTGGACTCATCGTGATCAAATCATCCTCAGAGTCAGGAGAGTCAGAAAATTCCTGTGTTGGGGTATCCCTCTTTCTTTTCCCAAGAGATGATTCAGGGGAGGCAGGTGACTGGATATGAGCAAGGAAATCAAATCCTCAGCAAACCTCAAAAGATCCTGTTGATAGGCCTGTGAGTGGAAGCCGGCAGGCCTAGGCTGAGGTAAGAAGGGTACAGCTTTTTTTGTGAATGACCTCAGGTTTCGACCTACAGCTGGCCTCTGTACTAGAACCTGAATGAACAGCCGACTCCATCAAGTGGTAGGCTGAGGCGATCTCTTGATGACGTGAAGAGCTGTCATCAGTTTTTGAGAGATCGTTGGAAGCTGGAGCCTGCAAAGTGGCTCTGGACACAACCAACAAGCTTAGTTCATTGGCTTGTAAGGAAGAAGTGGGACCTAGAGGCATATCAGTCTCCAAAACGGTCTCGAAAGGGGCTTGTGCCTCCACCTCAGTCGCTGAAGGGTGTTGCAAAGGTGCCTCACCTTCTTCGACAATCACAAGCCTAGGAGGACTGGCCAATGGCTAATGAGCGTTGTCTGACTTTTTAAATTTGAAGCAGTTTTCCTTTTTCCACCTAGGGAGACTACATCAGCTCAATTGGCGGATGACATGGTATGAGAATGCCCTGATGACTCACTGAAATATTTACCTAGATTCTCAGCCCTAAGCTTGATATTTCTGCTATTAAAGCAGAGCACAAATCTGACAGTTAGGAATATCATGTCCTGGCCCCAAACAAGCCACACAAAAGGAACTAAAGTCACAATGTTTTATCTATTTGTCACAGCAGAGACTATTATTAACCTTCTCCGACATTACTCAAAAACCAAATGAAAAGTACCCCAACAAAGTACTTCGCTTTAAACGTCTTCTTTCTCTGGTGTGGACTGACCGACACAATGACTAGCACTCTGACTCCTACAGCAAGAAAGAATTGAGGTCATGGCATCAGCACTGAATCCCTTTATTTCCAAAACAATAAACATCAAGAAGCAGTTCAGACAAATGTGGACCAGGAATAACCATGAAGTACGACAGTGGAAAAAATGGTGGAGAAAGAGCAAAATGTTTTAATGTACAGTTCCATGAAATCAATGGAAAAACAATTTAGGAGTTTGTCAGTCTTCAATAAAAACAAGCGCTTTCATCCCGTTAACCCACAGGACTTCATCAGATAAAAATCAACTAAACCATACTGTTTAATAGACCACCAGATAAAGTCACATGACTAAAAACCTCAGTAGGAATTCAGATTTAAAGTGACAAGTGCTTTACATTAGTAAAAGTGGTATGTAAAACCTCACAATCATTTACTGTGCATATTATTACATTACATAGTATAAATTACAATATAAAAATGTTTCTATATCAAAATATTTAGTCTTTAAAACAGAGACAAAATAAAAAATATATATAAAATAAATTGCAGTTAATATAGTACCACAATAAAAAAATTATGTAGCAATACTTCTTTCTAAAGCTTTAAATTTTAGGAGACATGTAATAGAGCTCTGGTCATTAAAACCAGGCTTTTTTTTATATGCAATTGCTTGCAATTGGCAGTATAGTTCCTTTGCCTCAAGCAACAAGGGCCATGCTCTCCCTCTGTTACTTGGTAGAACCTGCTCTAATACAACAAATTTAAAATCATGACCTGGATGACTAGCAACATGTTAACTAATGCACTAGTCATTTTATTTATTTTTATATCGTGTGGTCATAAATTTGTTCTTTCATTGTGCGCTCTGTTTTGCCTGCATAATATGATTCACACAACTGACAGAGCAGCATATACTACACCTCTTGGAGTAAGCATATGGCAAGGTCCCAAGAAAGATGATCTGGCCAGTACTGTGGTAGTCTGAAGTCCCACAAACATCGGTAGAATTAGTGCAGGCTATGTACAAGGACCCAATGATTCAAGTACGAACAGTGCTCGGCCTCACAAAGGGGTCCCCAGTGGGAGTGGGTGTACACCAAGGTTCAGCTCTGAGCACACTGCTGTTCATACTGGTGATGGACTACATTAGCAAACAGGTAGGAGGGGACAGATCAACAAAGCTGCTGTATGCAGATGATGTGGCCTTACAGGCAGACTCTGAACTAGAACGTCAGCAAAGGATAGGAGAATTGAATACAAAACAGAAGCCACATGGGATGAAACTAAGCACATATAAGACAGTGGTAACTGCAGCAAATTGGGGAAATCAAAAGAAGCTGAGAATAAAGAAACATGGGGAGACAGTAGAACAGGTAAACAGCTTCAAGTATCTGGGAGGGGGTGGTTGAGGAGAAGGGAAGTCTGAATTAAGACGTCAAATCTAAAATCAGAGGGGCTGCAGCCAACTGACATAGAGTGTCAAGTGTAGCTATGACAGAAGAAAGCCAAATAAGCTGAAAAGTAAGGTGTACAAGACAGTGGTGTGACCAGTACTACTGTATGGTACAGAAATCTGGGCAGTAAAGGCAGAACAGCTGAAGAAGCTACAGGTGATGGAAATTAAGTGCCTGAGAAGGGTGGTAGGATGCACACTGTGGGACAGACAAAGAAATGAGGACATAAGAGCAGAAGCCAAAGTAGCTCCAAATGTAGAAAAGATCAAAGAGAACAGATTATAGTGTTTGGGCACGTGCAGAAAAGCAGAAGACAATCTAGTGAGGAAGATTTGGGGCAGACATGAAGAAGGTAAGAGGAAGTGAGGATGCCCAGCAAAGAGGTGGATGGATTGTGTGAAAGAAGATCTGCGAAAGTCAGGTATGAATGTTGAAGAAGGCAGGAGTGTAGCATTGAATCCAGAGAGTTAGCGACAGTTAACACGATACCTCGACCCCATGTAGAAAAAATGGGGAAAAACGGGGCTGATGATGATTGATAAGCAATCAAATTTATTTTTCACTTTAAACTTCTGCTCGTTTATGACAAACTCTTCACCCACTTTAATAAATCTACAAAAGTGACAAAACCCATATTTTTTCATACTCTAAATGTAGTACAAGTAGCATTTCAGTGCAAAGGCTTTTCTAAAATGTTTTTTAAGCATGTTCCGTTTTTGTAGACTATAATGGGCTTTTTACCTAACCTTCTGTTAATGTCATCATCATCGTTTAAGATATTCCAATTCTTTTCCATATTCCACCTAACCAACTCACTTTGCATATTGTAGGAAGTAATCAGAGAGCTCTTATAAAGGCAGTAAAAAGCTTCAGTCCTATCTTTTTCTCTATTATTGTCTAAAAGCCCCTGGATAGGATAAGTTTAAAATGTCTAATTTCCCTTTGTATATCACCTCATCCATGAGCTTCTTGACCATTGTTTTGGGACAGTCTGCTTCCAAAAACATTTTCCATGAGTTGACATTCCTCAAGGAAGTCGTTATCATCTATGCTGCTCTAACAAACTGCCCTCTTACTACGACCCTCTTCTGTTGTAGTGGGTGCAAACTAGTAAAGTATAATAATGTATTTGAGTAGGTGGGTTTTCTATATATCTTTGAAGCATAGGTATTGTTAGAAAAATACTTTTCTAAAAAATGTCAAGATATGAAAGAGCTCTTTCCTTGATCTGTAATGTAAAGACCAAAAAATATGTATCGCCATTAATGTACTGAATAAACTCATCCAGTCTACCGTTTGCATCCTTCTATACTAAAAAGATATCATTCAAATACCTGGTGTAAAATCTATATGAATCCTTACATTCTCCATTAATTAGATGATGTTTTTCCCAATGCACCTTAACCATGTTCGCAAATAATGAACTACAGTCAGAACTCATAGCCAACCCCTTTTTCCATTGATTTTTATGGAACCATAAGACAAAAGGTTTTGCTGTTTTTCCCCTTTTTTTTCCACTATCATACTTGTGGTTACTCCTGGTCCCTTTATATCCAAACATAGTGATGTTGGATAGGGCGTCAGCTGGCTTCAGGAGGAGGAGAAGAATATATTCCCTGGTAGATGGGCTGGCCAAGAGCTTCCATGGGGGGAAATCTCACAAGTCAGGACTGCAACAGTGCTGCCTGGGCCAAAAGGGGATTCACCAGCAAGATATTCAGTTTGTCCCTATGGATCTTTAACAGAACCTTCAAGATTAGGGGTGGTGGAGGGAAAGCATTAATAAAGTTCTCCTCTCATTAAAAAAACAAGGCACCCATCCTCCAGGCCTTGGGGCAAGAGATCCTGGAACAAAATGGCTTGAGCTGTTTGTGAGGGTCTTCCAGGGACTTGCTTAGTGAATCTGCCAGAACATTGTTCTAGGATGGAATGCAACTTCTTGCTTGGACTCTTGTCAGAGAGGTCAGTCTGCAAAGGTGGTAAGACCGTCTACCCCCCAACCCACGCACACTGTTACTTATATATTGCATTCACATGACTATTGCGCTGCCTGTGTAAATTCTGAGAGGACCTGGTTTTCACAAGTGTGAAAACACTAGAGCCTGAATGCATGCCCTCATTTCTTTAACACTGCTGTATTCCTTCTTTTGTTTGGATGACCATTAAGGATACTGTCCATGTAGCCCAAGCTAGATCTAATGCATCTTTGTGCATTACCTGGGAGGAAATCATTTATTTTAATGGCAATCCTGGATTCAGCTGTACCTGAAAGATCCACCAGTTTAATTCTCTTCAGAAAAGGAAACAATGAGTCAGTGTATCTAGTGGGTGGCGATGTTGCAACCAGACAGACTTTAGGTATTATTACAGCTTTCTTATGTGAAGTGTGGCAGAGGAAATCATGGAGATGGAAGCTGCAATAACCCTTGGAATTTCTCATGCAGACCAAGACTGAAGAGGATCAAGGGACTGAAAGTACCTGGAGAGATCCTTCACCTTCTTTTGTGTGAGAAAGTCTAGCATGCGATGTGTGTCCAGCCTGTAACTCAGAAACACTAAACCCGGTGAGGGGGTCAAGGCAGACTTTTTTTTTAGACCGATAGTAAAATCCAGTTTCTGCAGCAGGGAAATAGTGAAGTTCAGATGTTTTAACAGGTCTTCTTTAGAAGTTGCCTGTATAACAAGGTCACTGAGGTATGAAAATATTTGAATTCCATGAATCCTGCAAAAGGAGATAGCTGGGGCTAGGCACTTTATGAAAATCCTGGGAGCTGTGCATAAGCCAAACAGTAAAGTAGAGAACTGAAAGTGTGGTGAACAAGCAAAGAACTTGAGGAACTTCCTGTAAGAAGCATGAATGGGAATGTGAAGGTAAGCATCCTTTATATCCAAGGATATCAGAGAAGTGTGGGGTAAAAGAAGGGTAGACGGATTTGAAGATAAAAGCCTTTTGAAAGAACGTACCTTAAGAAAGGTATTGAGATGACAAGTCCAGAATGGATCTCCAGTCTTCTCCCTTTCTGGGAACCAGGAAAAGCCTGAGATATAAGCCTTTTCCTAGATGGAGCATTGACACAGATTCTATGGTACCTTGGTGGCAAAGCCACTGTAGGATTGGTGAACAAAGGTGGAATACCTCTGAAGGTTGGGATTTCCATCCAAGTCATTTTGCAGTTTTGTTGAATAACAAATAACCCACCTGTCTGAAGTGATAAGCTACTAAGCTGAAAGGGAGGAGGTTAGCCTTTCTGATAGGGGAAGGGTGGATTGAAGGGGGGTGGCAGTGGCAGAAGGCAGTCAGGCTTATTTGCCTGGAAAGGAAGGTTTTCTAGACTTGAAGTCTCTTTTACATTTCTCCTGAAATCATATTCTTGGCATTTTCCTTCCTTTCTATACAGATTTTGTGTTTTTATGAGCAAAGGAGGTGGGGTCAGCTGAACAGCTCCTTTGATACCTGGGAACCAAGGTGAGAAAAAATTGCTTGAAATCTTGCATTACTTTTCCTTTCTCCTGTAAAGATTTGAACAGTTCAGTGCAGAAGGGCAAAAATGTAAATCCTTGTTAAGGACTGATATCAGGAAGGGACTGGGGCCAAAGTCATGACAACAGATCCAGAAGCAGCTACCCTGGAAAAAGATGCCACTGCATCACAGCTACCTTTGATGGGATATCTTACCACCTGAGTAGCCAAACCCACCACAGAAATAGCTTTCTGTTTTGATTCAGAACACTCCAGGTTAGTCAAATTCTTATTCAGTTCACCAGGAACAGATAACAAATATTTTGTCATCTGAGTTTTTTCTAATTCAATGTCCTGAAACCCAAAGTGGTCAGAAGTGTATAACCTGTTCTTGGCCCTACTCTCTCTGCCTGAGGGTAAAACATTAGCAGCAAGTAATAGTTTGGAGAGCTTATCCATAGAGATAGAAAACACATAGGGACTTGCCAAAGGATTTTCATATAGGAATTTTAGATCCTCTGGTATTTTATAAAACTTATCACGCATCTTTGGGTCTTGGTGCTTAGGAGTCAAGACGAAAGAGAATTGGATGTAAATTTAAACATCAACGTACACGAAAAAAGGAAAGTTATCAGAATAAGCAAAGGCAGAGGTAAAACCAATGACCATGTGAAGAAACAGACTACTGGTGAGAAATCTATATTCGGTCTGGCAGTCAGGACTCGCAACTGTGATAAGAAACCAATCATAAACTTGGTATTCACTTTGTGTCCTGCGTCATGGCTCTGCTTAAAATCTTAAGCTCACATGTTTGAGGTTTGTACAAGCCAGACACTCACTATAGCTCATGTACAGCATCACTACAGCAATACCAACAGCAATGTATGCCACAATATCTCCAATAATCCCACTCAAATGGGAAAATTCATCTGGAAGAAAATAATAACTGTCAAGGTTACAGAATTACAAACTTAACCTTTGCTAAAGGAGGTCTTGCTGGTGTGAAGCAGCAGATGAAGCAATTTAAGGAAATTAGATTGAAAAAGTAAAATGTCTGTTACAGAGAGCCCTCTTGAGGACCAAGTGATACATGAATGGAAGCATAATTATACAACGACATGCAAAAATGCTGAAACATAATTCATTGAAACTCAAAAGCACTGATCCACAAAGGATTGAAAGAAAACAGTAAACAAGTGTTTCTGCGGACTCAGGCTGCACTACAGTGAGGAAAGTGCAAATTGCCCACTCTCCATTGTAACGCTATCTCAGTCTTGAGAAGGACAGGAAAGTGCTAAAAGTTGACTGTTGAAGGTTCTACAAGTTGATTTTTCAATCAGTTCTACAGGCTTTCCACTCACTGATGAAAGGAAAATTTAATGGAAAGGTATTCTCTAATAACAAGTACAAATTGTTCACATTAACTGACCTGCAAGAACACTCTGCTGTAGCTAACCATTGGTAATTCCTCTTCCCCATATACTATCTCCAGTTCAGAATAAATTCTTAAATCACTAGCTCTCAAATGTGCCCTAAGCTGGTGCATGTCATGATGTCATATGCTTGGCTAGAAGGGTGTGCAAAGCCCTGGCCTTCCCTAGTTTGATACTGATGCATGTGGAAGTATACCTGAAAGACAAACAGAAATACAAAATAATTTTCTTGACTGACTTGCTGGAAATGCCACCTGGACCAGCAAAAGGAAAAATTATTTAAGTTATTCAGATGCAGGGGGAGAGAGAGAAAGTACAGTTGTGTACACTTACCATAAATGTAGATGTTCAAGGGTATTCACTGTTGCAGTCATTATATTTGGGTTATCTGCCTGCAGGTAGCCATCAGCCGGGCCTGAATACAAGAGTCTTGGATTCCTACGTCGGCTGCCGTCTCTTCTTCTATGACGTCAGGTCGTCAGGGGTATAAAACATGCAGCCGACGCCATTACATCAGTTTTTCTTGCCCCAGATGTCGGGTGCCCCACAATGAGAAGCAATTATATGTCATGGCACACTTCCATCAAAAAGCAAATACACCAGAAAGCTTAGATACACCAAAGAAGGAAAGGTAGAGCCAAGAGAAGTCAGGGGGCTGGAGGGAGGGTAACCAGGACTGCAACAGTGAATACACTCGAACATCTACATTTATGGTAAGTGTACACAGCTGTACTATGTTCTTCATGTTTCACTGCTGCAGTCATTACATTTGGGTTGATTCCCAAAGCTAAGGAAGGGAAGAGGAAGCTAAAGAGCATTAGGGCCAGCTAATAAGCCCTGCAAAACTACAGTGGCAAAACCAGCTCTGGATTTAGTAAAAATGGGATGTGGTAATGATTGGTGAAGGTATGTACAGAGCTCCAGGTAGCAGCTTCTAGGATGTCCCTGGTACGGACTCCTCTGAGAAAGGCTATAGAGGTAGATGCAGCCCTGTTGGAATGTGGTCTAATCCCCTGTGGGGTAGGATTTCCATCGTGCTTACTGCAGAAATGAATGCAATCGGTTATCCATTTAGAAATGATTTGTTTTGAAATGGCCTTCCCCTCTGCCCCTGCAGCAACGCCACCTAGCAGCTGTTCAGATTTTCTCACAGGCTTAGTCCTATCAAATAAAATCTAAGTTGTCTGTGCACGTCCAAAGAGTGCAGTATTATTTCTCCCTTGTTTTGTGGATTCCGAAAAAAGGTAGGCAAATGAATGGACTGATTTAGGGCCATACTAGACACCATCTTGGGCATAAAGGAGGGATTGGTCCTGAGGGAAACCCTGTCTGCATGGAAGATAATGAAGGGCTACACTGCCATGAGGGCCTGTAATTCAGATAGTCTTCTAGCTGAAGTGAAGGCTAGAAGGAAGGCTGTTTTCCAAGAAAGGAATTTCAACTCTGCAGTTGCAGCTGGTTCAAATGGAGGGACAGTAAGCTTTTCCAATACAAAGTTAAGGTCCCAGGCTGCAGTAGGGGCTTGCCTGGGGGGGTCTTAAATGTTTAGCTCCTCTGAGGAATTGCTTTAACAGAGGGTGAGAGAAGAGGGGTGGTTCAGTATTATAATGTGATGAAATGGCAGAGGCATGAATTTTAATTGACGAGAAGGATAAGCCCTTGTGGAGCATTTCTGTTAAGTACTGAAGAATATGAGCTAAGCTGGGCACCGTAGTGCCCATCCCCTGAGTCTGGCTCCAGGAACAGTATCTTTTCCGCTTTTCAGCATAGATTTTCTAGTACAAGGTCTCCTTGCTTTCAGAATGACATCTAGCACCTGCTTACTGAGGGATGCTATTGGAGAGCTCAAGGAATTAGCCAGGCTGCAAGTTTCAGGGTTTGAAGCGGAGGGTACAGAAACTGGCCAGCCTACTGGGACAGCAGGGAAGGTGTATGAGTTAGGAGCCATGGATCCAACAGTATCATACTGCGCAAGAGGGGGTACCAGTGCTGGGAGGCCAGTCTGGCGCAATCAGTATTGTTCTTTGTTTGTCCTGTTTGATCTTTAGCAGAACCTTCAAGAGGAGAGGCAGAGGGGGACAGGCATAAACTGAGAGGCTTTATCAGGCATCCAATTTCCAAGCTTGACTGTGGGGAGTGCTTGTGCAGAATTTGTACAATTGATGGTTCTGAGGGGAGGCAAATGGGTCTTTCTCTGGAGTCCCCCATTTGTTTCTCAAGAGGCTGAATATTTTTGGTTCCAGTTTCCATTCGTGTGGGTCCATGAGATTTCTGCTTAGGTCATCTGCCAGTAAATTTAGCTTGCCTGGCAAGAAATTAAGCTTGTAGGTTTACTTGGTAGCTCAAGGCTGTGTTCCACAGAGCCATGGCTAGTCTGCACAGAGGGTACGAGTGGGTCCCCCCTGCTTGATTATGTACCACATAACTGTGGTGTTGTCAGTCTTTACCAATAATTGTCCTGGAAGGATGTGGTCTTTGAAGTCTGTCAGGGAATTCTGTGCAGCTAACATTTCTTTTTGGTTGATATGCAGATGCATCTGACTCTGGTTCCATTTGCCCTGAATGCACCGCCCTGCCAAGTGAGCCCCCATGCATAGTCTGATGAGTCTGTAGTCAAGGTTTGGGTGGCAGGGGGTGGATTGAAAGGGAGCCCCTTGTTGAGGTGGCAGGCCTCTGCCCAGCAAAGGAAAGTACAATTGTGTACACTTACCATAAATGTAGATGTTCGAGTGTATTCACTGTTGCAGTCAGTACATTTGGGTTATCTGCCTGCAGGTAGCCCTCAGCCGGCCTGAATATCAAAGTCTTGGGTCCTGCGTCAGATGTTGTCTCTTCTTCCATGACGTCAGGTCGTCAGGGGTATAAAACATGCAGCCGACGCCATTACATCACTTTTTCTTGCCCCAGATG
Organism: Protopterus annectens; assembly: GCF_019279795.1. Classification (NCBI taxonomy): domain Eukaryota; kingdom Metazoa; phylum Chordata; order Ceratodontiformes; family Protopteridae; genus Protopterus; species Protopterus annectens. The sequence continues at coordinate 1,938,113,847 of NC_056737.1, read as the reverse complement.
TCAGGTGCCCCCATAATGGAAAGCAATTATATTTTAGATTACGCCACCAACAAAAAGCAAATACACCAGAAAGCTAAAATACACTAAACAAGAAGAAAAATATAGCCAAGAGAAGTCAGGGGGGGCTGGAGGGAGGGTAACCAGGACTGCAACAGTGAATACACTCGAACATCTACATTTATGGTAAGTGTACACAACTGTACTATGTTCTTTGTGTTTCACTGTTGCAGTCATTACATATGGGTTGATTCCCAAAGCTAAGGAAGGGAGGAGGCAGTTACAGAGCATTAGGACCAGCTATTGAGCCCTGCAAAACTGCAGTGGCAAAACGAGCTCTGGATTTAGAAAAAATAGGCATGTGGTAATGCTTGGTGAAGGTGTGTACAGAGTTCCAAGTAGCAGCTTCTAGGATGTCCCTGGTAGGAACACCTCTGAGAAAGGTTATAGAGGTAGATGCAGCCCTGGTGGAATGTGATCTTATCCCCTGTGGGGTAGGTTTTCCATGGTGCTTATAGCAGAAATGAATGCAATGGCCTATATCCAGTTAGAAATGGTTTGCTTTGAAATGGCCTTCCCCTCTGCCCCTGTAGCAAAGCCAACTAGCAGCTGTTCAGATTTTCTGAAAGGCTTAGTCCTGTCCAAATAACATCTAAGCTGTCTGTGCACGTCCAAAGAGTGCAGTATTTGTTCTCCTTTGTTTTGTGGAATTGGGAAAAAAGTAGGCAAATGAACAGACTGATTAAGGGCCCCACTAGACACCACCTTGGGCATAAAGGAAGGATTGGTCCTGAGAGACACCCTGTCTACATGGAAGATGATGAAGGGTTCCATTGCCATAATAGCCTGTAATTCAGACACTCTTCTAGCTGAAGTGATGGCTAGAAGGAAGGCTATTTTCCAAGAAAGGAATTTCAACTCTGCAGTTGCAGCTGGATCAAAAGGAGGTAGAGTGAGCTTTTCCAATACAAAGTTAAGGTCCTGGGCTGGAGATGGGGCTCTCCTGGGTGGTCTTAAGTTTTTTGCCCCTCTGAGGAATTGCTTTAGCAGGGGTTGAGAGAAGAGGGGTGGTTCAGTATTATAATGTGCTGAAATGGCAGAGGCATTAATTTTAATTGACGAGAAGGAAAGGCCCTTGTGGAGCATATCTGTTAAGTACTGAATATGCGGCAAGCTGGGCACCGTTGTGTCCATCCCCAGAGTCTGGATCCAGGAACAGTATCCTTTCCACTTTTCAGCATAGGATTTTCTAGTACTAGGCCTCCTTGCCTCCAGAATGACATCTAGCACCTCTAAGTATTCCAATGCAGCTCCAAGTGATGGCCAGTTGAAAAAACTCCAGCGCTAATATGGACAAGTTTAAAAACGTTTAATTCAGATGAAAAAATAAAATAAAATAAAATACATTAACAGCGTAAACCACTAAGCGCTTTCACCTGAAAGGAAGTCAGGCATCATCAGATCAGATGATGATGCCTGACTTCCTTTCAGATGAAAGCGCTTAGTGGTTTACGCTGTTAATGTATTTTATTTTATTTTTTCATCTAAATTAAACATTTTTAAACTTGTCCATATTAGCGCTGGAGTTTTTTCAACTGACCATCACTTGGAGCTGCATTGGAATACTTATTGGTTTGCTGTTGTTTTTCGTTTGTTGTTTGACATCTAGCACCTGCTTACTGAGGGATGCTGTTGGAGGGCTCAATGAATTAGCCAGGCTGCAAGGTTCAGGGTTTGAAGCTGAGGGTGCAGAATCTGGCCCTCCTGCTGGGACAGCAGGGAAGGGGTCTGAGGCAGGTGCCATGGTTCCAGCACTGAAATACTGCGCAAGAGGGGGTATCAGTGCTGGCGTGGGCAGTCTGGTGAAATCAGTATTGTCCTTGGTTTGTCCTTTTTGATCTTTAGAAGAACTTTAGAGAGGAGAGGCAGAGGGGGGAAGGCATAAACTGAGTGGCTTTCGCAGGTGAAGGGCAGGGTATCCACTTTCCAAGCTTGACTATGGGAAGTCCTTGTGCAAAATTTGTCCAATTGGTAGTTCTGAGGGGAGGCAGACAGGTCTTTCACTGGATTCCCCCATTTGTTTCTCTAAAGGTTGAATATCTTTGGTTCCAGTTTCCACTAGTGTGGGTACATGAGTTTTCTGCTTAGGTTATCTGCCAGTGAATTTAGCTTGCCTGGCAGGAACTGGGCTTGTAGGTGCACTTGGTAGCTCAAGGCTGTGTTCCACAAAGCCATGGCTAGTCTGCAGAGAGGGTACGAGTGGGTTCCCCCCTGCTTATGTACCACATCACAGTGGTGTTGTCTGTCTTTACCAATAATTGTCCTGGAATAATATGGCCCTTGAAGGCTGTCAGGGAATTATGTACAGCTAACATTTTTTTTTGAATGATATGCAGTTGCATCTGACTCTGGTTCCATTTGCCCTGAATGCACTGCCCTACCAAATGAGCCCCCCCATGCATAGTCTGATGCATCTGTTGTTATGGTTTGTGCGGCAGGAGGGTAGAGTGAATGGGTGCCCCTTGTTGTGGTAGCAGGCCTCTGCACACCAAAGGAACTCTGTCTTTATGCAAGGAATGATAGGAATCATTGATTCCAGGTCCTGAGAATGATGACACCATAGGCTTTTTAGATACCACTGTAGTTTCCTCATATGCAGTCTTGCATATGGAATTAGTAGAACGGAAGAGGCCATGCACCCCAGGGCTTGCAGGATTTTCCTTACAGACAGCTAGCTCTTTGTGGCCAGTAGTTTGAAGTAGGCTGTCAAATGAACTTGTTTCTCTGGCGTGAGGTAAGCCATCTGGGAAGTTGTGTTCAAGCTTGCTCCCAGGAATACAATTTGTTGGCAGGGTATTAGATGAGATTTATTTTCGTTTATGGTGTACCCCAGTGAGGTTAGAAGTTTCTTTACAAATGCTAGATGTTTTAGTAGCCTGTCCTGACTTTCTGCCTGAGTTAGACAATCGTCCAAGTATGGGTATATTTGGATATTTCTTTGCCTGCAAAATGCAATGACTGGAGCTAGGAACTTTGTGAATACCCTGGGCAAAGTAGATAAGCCAAAGGGAAGTGCAGAGAACTGATGGTGCATGGAGCCTGCTCTGAAGCGTAGGTAGAAGTGTAGTTATTTCCTGCAAGACTCCCATATTGGGATGTGCTGGCAAGCTTCCTTTAAGTCTAAGGTTGCCAACCAAACATCTTTGCCTAGCATAGGAAACAGCTGTTGAAGTGTTAGCATTTTGAATTTTGGGATTACCAAAAAGGTGTTTAGAATGGATAGGTCCAGGATAGGATGCCAGGAGCTGTCTTTTCCGGGTACCAGGAAAAGTCTTGAGTAAAAACCTTGTCCCCTTTCTTCTGCTGGGACAGGTTGAATAGCCCTGATACTTAGGAGAGAGAGAAAGTACAGTTGTGTACACTTACCATAAATGTAGATGTTCGAGTGTATTCACTGTTGCAGTCATTACATTTGGGTTATCTGCTTGCAGGTAGCCCTCAGTCGGACTGATTAACAAAGTCTTGGGTCCTGCATCTGTTGCTGTCCCTTCTTCCATGATGTCAGGTCGTCAGGGGTATAAAACATGCAGCCGACGCCATCACATCAGTTTTTCTTGCCCCAGATATCAGGTGCCCCCCTAATGGGAAGCAATTAAACAAAAAAGCAAAAAGATATACCTCCAACAAAAAATCAAATACACCAAAAAGGCTTTTAAGCATAGTAAAGGAAAGTAGAGATATAGTCAAAAGAAGTTAGGGGGCTGGAGGGAGGGTAACCAGGACTGCAACAGTGAATACACTTGAACATCTACATTTATGGTAAGTGTACACAACTGTACTATGTTCTTTGTGTTTCACTGTTGCAGTCATTACATTTGGGTAGATTCCCAAAGCTATGGTTGGGCGGAGGAATTTAGATAGCATTAGGGCCAGCTATAAGGCCCTGCAAGACTGCAGTGGCAAAGCCAGCTCCGGATTTAGAGAAAACTGGCAAATGATAATGCTTGGTGAAAGTATGTACAGAACTCCAGGTAGCAGCTTCTGGGATGTCCCTGGTAGGGACGCCTCTGAGAAAGGCTGTAGACGTAGATGCAGCCCTGGTGGAGTGAGGTCTGATCCCCTGGGGGATAGGTTTTCCATGGTGCTTATAGCAGAAATGAATGCAATGGCTTATCCATTTAGAAATGGTTTGCCTTGAAATAGCCTTCTCCTCTGTCCCTGCAGCAAATGCCACAAGTAGCTGTTCCGAGTTCCTTTGAGGTTTAGTACTGTCCAAGTAGAATTGAAGTTGTCTGTGCACATCTAAGGAATGGAGTATCCATTCCCCTTTATTCTGTGGACTGGTAATGAAGGTTGGCAAATGAATGGACTGATTAAGAGCCACACTGGATACCACCTTGGGCATGAAGGATGGATTGGTTCTGAGGGACACCCTGTCCGCATGAAAGATGATGAAAGGCTCCACTGCCATAAGGGCCTGTAATTCAGATACCCTTTTAGCTGAAGTAATTGCTAAAAGGAAAGCTGTTTTCCAAGAAAGAAATTTTAAGTCTACAGTAGCAGCTGGCTCAAAAGGAGGTAGAGTGAGTTTCTCCAAGACAAAGTTAAGGTCCCAGGCTGGGGTTGGAGCTCTCCTGGGTGGTCTCAAATTTTTGGCCCCTCTGAGGAACTGTTTGAGCAGTGGATGAGAAAAAAGGGGAGGTTCTGTGTTATAATGAGCTGAAATGGCTACGGCGTGGATTTTAATGGAGGAAAAAGACAGGCCCTTGTGAAGCATCTCAGTTAAGTATAGGTTCATAGATTAGTACTAAGCTAACTGCCCTTGCGAGCCATTTTAAGCCTAGCCAATTATCCCTTGTGATACTCAAACCCTGCACCTTATCTTTGTAAGGCAAACACCTTAACCATTAGGCTACCCTCCTCCTGCTTATTTTTTGTGTTTGCCTTCTATCTCTTTGGAAACATTGGCATTTACCCAAAATTTAGCCTTCCAAGAGGGCAACTGGCATCTGGGGCAAGAAACACTCTGAGGTAAATTGGGCGCTGCTGTGCTCATCCCTTGAGATTGGTTCCAGGCACAGAATCTTTTCCATTTTTCAGCATAAGATTTTCCAGTACTAGGCCTCCTTGCCTCTAAAATGATATCCATCACAGGTTTGCTGACGGATGGTAAAGGAGAGATTAAGTAATTAGCCAGGCTGCAAGGTTCAGTGTTGGAAGCTGAGGGTGCAGAATATGGTTCTCCTGCTGAGACAGCAGGGAAGGAGTCTGAGGCAGGTGCCATGGAGAAAACCATGACACACTGCACAGGAGGGGGTACCAGTGTTGGCGCGGCCAGTCTGGCGCAATCAAAATCATCCTTGGTTTGTCCTGTTTGATTTTTAGTACTACTTTGGAGAGCAGATGCAGAGGGGGGAAGGCATAGACTGACAGGTTTTTCCAGCTGAAGGACAGAGCATCCACTTTCCAGGCTTGACTGTAGGGAGTCCTTGTGCAAAATTTGTCCAATTGGTAGTTCTGGGGAGAGGCAAACAGGTCTATATCTGGGCTCCCCCATTTGCTCGTCAACATGTTGAAAATCCTTGGTTCCAGTTTCCACTTGTGTGGGTCCATGAGGTTTCTGCTTAGTCCGTCTGCCAGTGTATTTAATTTTCCTGGCAGGAATTGGGCTTGTAGGTGGACTTGGTAGCTCAAGGATGTGTTCCATAATGCCATGGCTAGTCTGCATAGGGGGTAAGAATGTGTACCCCCCTGCTTGTTTATGTACCACATAACAGTGGTGTTGTCCGTCTTTATCATTAGTTGTCCTGGAAGAATGTGGTCCTTGAAGGCTGTCAGAAAGTACAGTTTTGTACCTACCATAAATGTAGATGTCCGAACTGGATAGCATCTGCAGTCATAACAACTGGGTTGTCCTGTCATCAGGCAGCCCTTCGGTCGGCCGGATTCCAAAGTCCGGGTCCGGCTTCGGCTGATGTCGCACTTCACCCGACGTCATCTCTGCTGGTCTTCGGGTATAAAGGCATCAGCCGACGCCATTTTCCTCAGTGTTTCTTGCCCCAGATGCCAGTTGCCCTCTTGGAAGGCTAAATTTTGGGTAAATGCCAATGTTTCCAAAGAGATAGAAGGCAAACACAAAAAATAAGCATGTATGTACATATATACAAACAAATACACCATAAGAGACTCCCCCCACCAGCTAGCTATTAGGAGGGTAAATACCCTAGGAGTACCACAGAGGGGAAGGAGGGAGGGTAATCCTGACTGCAGATGCTATCCAGTTCGGACATCTACATTTATGGTAGGTACAAAACTGTACTATGTCCTTCATGGATGCATCTGCAGTCATAACAACTGGGTAGAATACCATAGCCAACTAGGGGAGGAGGACGAATAGATTATGGTGTGGTTAGGATCCCTTGCAGTACAGCAGAGGCAAACCCTGCTCGGGATCTGGAATACAGAGGTAAATTATAATGCTTGGCAAATGTATGCACGGAGGTCCAAGTAGCCGCCTCAATAATGTCCTTGGTTGCCACTCCTCGCAAGAAGGCTGTGGTAGTGGCTGTTGCCCTTGTAGAATGAGGCCTTATGTTCTGTGGAATTGGTTTTCCATGGAAGGAGTAACAGAATCGTATGCAATTTCCTATCCATTTGGAGATTGTCTGTTTGGAAATTGCTTTTCCTTCCCTTCCTGTTGCATAGGCTACAAAAAGCTGGTCAGTTTTTCTGTTACTTCTTGTTCTGTCCAGGTAGTAGCGTAGCTGTCTATGTACATCCAACGTATGCAGCATTCTTTCCCTCTGTTTTGTGGGTTGGGAAAAAGGTAGGTAGGTGGATTGCCTGGTTTAAAGACACTCTGGATACCACCTTAGGCATAAATGTAGGATTAGTCCTCATGGACACTCTATCTTGGTGGAAGATTAGGAAGGGTTGTACTGCCATTAGGGCCTGAAGTTCAGAAACCCTCCTTGCTGAGGTTATTGCCAGTAGGAAAGCAGTTTTCCATGATAGATGCTGTAGGTCTGCTGTTGCTGCTGGTTCAAAAGGTGCAGTGTCAACTTTTCTAGCACAAAGTTCAAATCCCAAGCTGGCAATGGTGGTTTCCTAGGAGGTTTTACATTCTTGATCCCTCTGAGGAACTGCCTGAGTAGAGGATGTGAAAAGACAGGTGGATCAAAGCTGTATTCTGCTGAAATAGCTGATGCATGTATCTTGATGGAGGAATAGGACAGGCCTGTATGTAGAAGCTCTGCCAAGTACTCCAGAATGTTAGCAATATCTATATTGACACATCTTTTCCTCTTTCAGCACTCCAAATGACAAACCTTTTCCATTTTCCTGCATAGTTCCTTCTTGTTGAAGGTCTGCGGGCTTCAAGGATAATGTCTTTAACCCTTTGGGAAAGATCTGGATTAGTTGCTGCTATGTGATGTTCCATGCAGTCAGTTGCAACGTTTTTAGGTTTGGATGCATGATGCTGTAGTTGTTCTGAGTTAACATCAAAGGCATCAGGGGTATTGACCACATTTTGTCCAGAGACATGCTCCTCAGCAATGGGTACCAGTGTTGTCTTGGCCAGTTCGGAGCTATCAGGATTATCCTTGGACGTTCCTCCTTGATTTTTAGTAATACCTTGTGTATCAAGGGAAGAGGTGGGAATGCATATGCTGTCAGACCCTTCCAGCTGAAGGAGAGTGAATCCACTTTCCATGCAAGTGGATGGAATGTCCTTGTGCAGAATTTTTTGAGCTGGTGATTGAGAGGGGAAGCGAACAGATCTATCTGTGGCATTCCCCATTTCTTTGAGATGGTCCTGAAGATGTCCGGGTGTAGCATCCATTCGTGAGCATCCGAGGTGGTTCTGCTTAACATGTCTGCTAGAGTATTTTCCTTTCCCGGTACAAATATTGCCTGTAACTGGATGTTGTAGCTGAGTGCCAGGTTCCAAAGGTCCAAAGTCATTCTGCATAGGGGGTATGAATGAGTGCCTCCCTGTTTGTTGATGTACCACATGACTGTGGTGTTGTCTGTCCTTATCATCAAATGGCCTTCTTTGGGAAATGGTCTGAATTTTTGGATTGCCAGTTTTACTGCCAGCATTTCTTTTAGGTTGATGTGCAGGTGAAGCTGGTCCTGCGTCCACAATCCTTGTATGCATTTGTTCAGCATGTGAGCCCCCAATCCTAGGTCTGAGGCGTCTGTTGTGATGGTTTGGCTTGCTTGATAGTTGTGAAAGGGTAGGCCTGGGTTTGACTGGCATGCTTGAGCCCACCATAGGAAATCCTGTTTTAGGCACGGGATTAGTGGAATTTCTGCTTCTAGGCTGTGCCTGTGTTGGGACCATAAATTCTTTAGGTACCACTGTAGTTTTCTCATATGCAGTCTGGCATGTGGAACCAAGATTATGCATGATGCCATGAAGCCCAAGGCCTGCAGAACTTTTCTTGCTGTTAGCTTGTTCTGTTTTGTTAGTGCCAAGAAGTAAAGTGGTAGTTCTTTTTGTTTTTCTGCAGTTAGGAATGCCATTTGTTTTACTGTGTCCAATTCAGCCCAAGAATGTCCTTGTTTGGGATGGTATCAGCCTTGACTTTTGTAAATTGACTGTGTATCCCAATGCTTGTAGCAAGTAAATGACCCTTTGTAAATCTGTTGTCAGCTTGCTTTTGTTGTCCCCTTGTAGCAGGCAGTCGTCCAGGTATGGATAAATTTGGATTCCCTGTAGTCTGCAGTGGCGATTACTGATGCCAGGCATTTTGTGAATACTCTGGGCAGTAGATAAGCCAAAGGGCAATGCTGAGAATTGATAGTGCTCTGATCCTGCAAGAAATCTGAGGTATCTTCTGCAAATTGGTCGAATGGGGACGTGCAGGTATGCCTCCTTGAGATCTAGAGTTACCAGCCAACACTCCTTGCCCAGCATGGGAAGAAGTTGCTGTAGGGTCAGCATTTTGAATTTTGGGACAATGATGTATGTGTTTAAGGTGGACAGGTCGAGAATAGGTCTCCAACTTTTTTCCTTTCTTGGAACTAGGAACAGTCTGGAGTAGAATCCTTTGCCTTGTTCTGTTATTGGTACTCTTTCCACAGCTCTCATCTTTGTTAATTGCATTATCTGCTGTAGAGCTTCTGTTTTTTTGATTTGGAGGCAGGTTTGGCATTCCTCTTTTGACTGGTAAAGTGTGGAAGTGGAACCGGTAACCTTGGTCTATGGTTTGCAAAATCCACTTGTCTTTTGTGATATAGTGCCAGTTCTTCGAAAATAAGGTTAATTTTCCGCCTAATGGTGCTGCTATTTGTTCCCTGGTAGGCGGAGTTAGAGTCAAGTCACTGTGATTGTGTAGTTGTAGTGGTAGTGGCTGTGTCTGTGCCTCTGTTATTACCTTGCCACTGTCGTCCTCTGTAGGCACCCCCTCTGGATTGATTTCTGCCTCTGGAACGTCTATTCCTGCCCCTTTGGGATCTTGTGGAGTCAGGAAAGGACCAATTTTTGGCAGGCCAGTTCCTGCTAAACCTTGGGGGCTGAACCTGCAAGAAATCTTTAACCGTTTGTACAGATTTTGCCTTTTCTTCCATTTTCTTCATTACCTGCTGGGCAGGTGTACCAAACAAACTGGCCTTATCCATAGGAGCATCTAATAACTTAGCTTTAACATGATCCGGTAAGACCTGTTCCTTCAGCCATGCATGTCTTCTTATCACTGTGCCAGTCATGGCTGATCTAAATGAAGCCTCCAGTGCATCATAGCCACATTTTAAGGAATGGTTACTAACCTGTTGTATGTTATTTACCATTTCTAATACATATTTCTTATCTATAGAGTCATCAGAGGATAACTTTTTAGTTAACTGATAAAGCATAAACTCTTGGTATTGTATCATGTGAAACTGACAGTTTAAAGCTCTAGCTGAGAGAGTAGCAGAGGTGTAAACTTTTTTGCCCCATCTGTCTAAAGACCTGGCTTCCCTTTCAGAAGGAATAGGATTTTTTGCTGTGGTCGAGGCTACTGCCTTAGGCCCCTGGGATATAGTTTCGGGGTCTGCAAGTGGGGCCTTGTATAGGTGATGATGAGTGTCTGGCACCCTGTAAAATCTGTCTGGTTTGGCAGGGGCTGGAGGTAAGGAATCTGGTGCAGTGCAGACATCATTAAATGCATCGTCCACAACAGGGAGGACAGGAGGTATAGCTAAGGGCCTGTGTTGTGGTAGGTGCAGAAAAGTCCTAAGTCTTTTTCTGGAATCTGAGAAATCCTGTTCCTGCCATTGGAATTGTTCTCGCATGGCATGTAAGGTTTCCCCAAAGGAGAATTCTTCTGGTGGAGAAGCAGCTGGAATGGATTCTTCAGCATCTGAGTCTTCATAATTGGAGAAAGGAGCCTCTGGCTGGTCTGTAATATCTGAGTCATCCGCAGAATCATCAGAGGACACAGGCTTGGGGGGCTCTGCTCTAGGTCTCTTTTCTGGGGGCTGAGAGGCCCTGTCTGGGTGAGATTGAGATCCCCTAATTAAGGATATTAAATCTTCTGCCAGTGTAAGCATTTGTGAACTAGAAGTGGGCCTGGTTAGGGGGGTTTAACAGGCACTGATTTAGTAGATTTGGCTGCTTTAGCCCTGGCAAAAGCCTTAATAGACATGGCTGCAGGAGGCCTAGCAGCACCACGTGCTGGGGTAGAGACATCCAAAGGAATGGTGTCTGATAAGTCACTAGTAACCACTGTTGTAGGTAAAATTTCTGAGGCCGATTCAAGTAAAGTAGCAGGAACCTCAGTAGTAGTCATTGATTCGGCTGTACTTTGATCAGTTTTCTCAGTTTCGGCCGAAACCGAGACACTCGCGGTTTGCTTAACCATGGTTTCGGCCAAAACCGCGGACCGCGAGTGTCGGTCTTTTTCTTTGCGTTTTTTAACAATTTGGGTAGTCGGAGGATCTGACGGCATAATGTATGCAAAATCTGAGCCGAAAAACTGTTCAGCAAACTCCGACCGACGCCTAAGCGTTCGTCAGTTGAAAGAAGCACAGGCCGAACAGGCTGCTACGTCGTGGTCTGGGCCTAAACAAGGCAAACAGTAAGAGTGGAAATCTTTATGAGGTATTTGTTTCCCACAAGTTAAACAGTTATTGACTTTTTCTGACATCGGCTGAGGCAAGAAAGAGTCCCCAGCGGGTACTTAGCTTTTAGAAGTCTTCGAAGTAGTATTCGGTAGTAGTAATCTCTGGATCTGACCGACCGGCACTTGCGAACAGCTTCTGCTTCGGGCGCCACGCGGCAAGAAAGACTGAGGAAAATGGCGTCGGCTGATGCCTTTATACCCGAAGACCAGCAGAGATGACGTCGGGTGAAGTGCAACATCAGCCGAAGCCGGACCCGGACTTTGGAATCCGGCCGACCGAAGGGCTGCCTGACAACAGGACAACCCAGTTGTTATGACTGCAGATGCATCCATGAAGGACATCATTCTGTACAGCTAACATTTCTTTTTGATTGATATACAGGTGCATTTGACTTGGGTTCCATTTGCCCTGAATGCACTTCTCTGCCAGGTGAGCCCCCCCTGATGCATCTGTTGTTAGGATTTGGGTGGCAGGGGGTGGTGTGAAAGGCAGTCCCTTGTTTTGATGGCCGACCTCTGTCCACCAAAGGAACTCTAGGCGTAGGCAAGGTATGATAGGAATCATTGCTTCTAGGTCTTGAGAATGTTGACACCATAGGCTTTTTAGATACCACCGTAGTTTCCTCATATGCAGTCTTGCATATGGAATTAGAAGAATGCAGGAGGCCATGAACCCCAAGGCTTGCAGTATTTGTCTTGCAGACAGCAGGGTTTTTGTGGCCACTTGTTTGAAGTAGGTTGTCAAATGAATTTGCTTTTCTGGCATGCGGTAAGCCATCTGGGAAGTTGTATTAAAGCTTGCTCCCAGGAATATAATTTGTTGACAGGGTACCAGGTGTGATTTCTTTTTGTTTATGGTGTACCCCAGACAAGTTAGGACCCTTTTTTACAAAGGCCAGATGATTCAAAAGTATGCCCTGGCTTTCTGCCTGAATTAGACAATCGTCCAGGTATGGGTATATTTGAATATTTCTTTGCCTGCAAAATGCAAAAACTGGAGCTAGGCACTTTGTGAATACCGTGGGCACAGTAGATAAGCCAAAGGGCAGTGCAGAGAACTGACAGTGCGTGTAGCCTGCTTTGAAGCGTAGGTATCTTCTGCAAGATTCCCTGATTGGGATGTGCAGGTATGCTTCTTTTAAATCTAGTGTTGCCAACCAGGCATCTTTGTCTAGCAAAGGAAGTAATTGGTTAAGAGTCAGTATCTTGAATTTTGGAATCTCCAAAAAGGTGTTTAGAGTAGACAGCAGGTCCAGGATAGGACACCATGAATTGTCTTTTCTGGGTACCAGGAAAAGTCTCGAGTAGAAACCTTGTCCCTTTTCCTCTTCTGGTACCAGCTGAATAGCCCCCATGCTTAAGATAGAAAGTACTTGTTTTTGGGCCTCTGCCCACTGATTTGGGGGTAGGTCCGGCCACCCACTTGGTGTTGGCAACGTGTGGAAGTGAAATCTGTATCCCTGGGACACTACATTTAAAACCCATTTGTCCTGGGTAATGAGTTCCCAATTCTTTGCATGAAGAGCAATCTTTCCCCCCAAAGGGGCAGTCAGTTGGATAAGTGCTTGGAAATTTTAAAAGGAAGTCATCGAGACAGTTGACCATAGGGGGGAGTCTTATTATTCCCAGACTTGGAAGTGGAGGCCCCCCACTGCTTAGTTCTGAGTCCCCTGGGACTGAAACCTGGGGATTTTGCTGTGTCTGGGTTTGGCTTGAGAAGACCTGGAAGGGGCTGGAAAGGACCAGTTCTTAGAGGGCCAGTGCCTACTAAGTCTAGGAGGCTGAACTTGTAAAAAAATCTTTAACGGTTTGCATAGATTTAGCTTTATCTTCCATCTTTTTAAGAACTTCCTCAGCCTTGTTGCCAAACAGGCGGTCCTGATTTAAAGGGGCATCCAACAATTTAGCTTTAACATGATCAGGCAAAGATTGCTCCTTAAGCAAAGCATGCCTTCTGTGCACAGACCCAGTAACAGCAGCCCTGCAAGAGGCCTCTAATGAATCAAAACCACATCGCAAAGTATGATTTCCAACTTGTTTGGCAGAATGCATTAAATCCTGTAATTCTTTATTTTCCACACAGTCAGGTATCAACATCATTTTCTGTTTAAGCAGTCCAATAACATGTTGCTGATATTTTAACATATGAAACTGGCAGTGTAAAGCCCTAATGGCCAAGGTTGCAGAAGTGTAAACCTTCTTACCCCATCTATCCAGCGCCCCAAAGTCTCTATCAGAAGGGGTAGGATTTTTAGAAGTAGAAGCCTTAATACCCTTGGGCCCCTGTGAAATAGTCTCTGGATCTGCAATAGGATTTTTGAAAAGGAACTTGTGGGACTCAGGGACCCTGTAGTATCTGTCAGGTTTTCTGGGAGCAGGAGGCAGGGAATCAGGGGCCAAACTAGATTCCAAGAAAGCATCATCAACAATGTCTAGTACAGGAGGAATAGCTAAACGCCTATGCTGAGGTAGGAGAAGGAAATCCCTAAGCCTCTTTTTTGAATCAGAAAAATCCTGGCTTTCCCAGTGGAAATGCTCCCTTAGAGTATATAAGGTTTCCCAAAAAGAAAAATCCTCAGGAGGGGAAGCAGAGGGAATAGAGTCTGCTGCATCAGAATCCTCATAAGTAGGTAAGGGCAAATCCAGATCATCAGAAGAGTCAGAAAAAACAGAATCCTGATCAGAAGATTCATAATCAACTTCAGTCCTAGGCCTCTTAAAAGGGGGGGTTGGCTACCCCTGATTAGAGTTATTAGATCTTCAGCCATTCTAATCATTTGTATTTTAGGCCTAGAAGCCTGAGCATGTGGCCTGGGCATTGTTTTTTAGACATGGATCAAGATTTAGGTCTAAGTAAAGAAGGAGGTGTTGGTTTAATATGCAAGTCCGTAGGCCTGAATACACCCTCAGAGGCCGGTGCCTGCACAGTGGCTCTGGACCCATCCAAGGTAAAGACATCTGCGGGTTCCATAGCTGAAGCATCTCGCGGCTCAGTAGAGGCCTGTGAATCAGAAGTAGCGGGTATCATTGGCTGCGAAAGCACCTCACTGAGTACCGGCGAACTGGCGACTGGCTTAGGAGAAGCGTTGTCGGCAGTTTTAGACCTCGGCGGCTTGTCTCTGTCTTTATCTTTGTGTTTTTTCAGAATCCCAGTAGTCGGATGGCTAACGGAAGACATTTCTGGATAATTAAACCGAGAACCGAAATATTTAGAGGCAAAAATATACCGACGACAGATAGTGCGCGGATTAAATAAAGCACAAAACCGACAGCAATGTACGTCGTGGTCAGGGCCTAGGCAAGGAATACAGTACGAATGAAAATCTTTATGAGGTATTTGCTTTCCACAAGTATGCAATTATTAACTTTTACTGACATTGGTAGGGAGCAAGAAAAAGCTTCCCCAACGGAGTACTTAGCTTTAGTTGAAGACTTCGGTTCTGAAACTCGAAAATGAAAATTTCAGGATTCGGCCGACCGGCACTTGCGAACTGCTTCTGCTTCGGGCACCGCACAGCAAGAAAGACTGATGTAATGGCGCCGGCTGCATGTTTTACACCCCTGACGACCTGACGTCATGGAAGAAGGGACAGCAACTGACGCAAGACCCAAGACTTTGTTAATCGGGCCGACTGAGGGCTACCTGAAAGCAGATAACCCAAATGTAATGACTGCAACAGTGAAACACGAAGAACATCCTACTGTTGAGCCTCTGCCCACTGATTTGGGGGTAGGTCTGGCCAACCGTTTGAGGTTGGTAAGGTGTGGAAGTGGAATCTGTATCCTTGGAAAACTATATTTAAAACCCATTTGTCCTGGGTAATGAGTTCCCAGTTTTTTGCATGCAGGGCGATCTTTCCCTCTAAGGGAGCAGGCAGTTGAGCAGGGCTTGGAAGGTTTAAGGTTAAGTCATTGTGACATTTTTCCATAGGGGGGTGTCTTACTACTTCCAGCTTTGAAAGTGGAAGCCCCCCACTGCTTAGGCCTGTGAGTACCTTGAGACTGTAGCCTAGGTGGTCTGCTGTTCCTGGGTTTGGACTGAGAAGGCCTGGAAGAGACAAAAAAGGACCAATTCTTAGAAGGCCAATGCTTACTAAATCTGGGAGGCTGTACTTGCAGGAAATCTTTAACAGTTTGCATAGATTTAGCTTTTTCCTACATCTTTTTAAGGACGACTTCTGCTTTGTTGCCAAACAGGCAGTCTTGGGTTAAGGGAGCATCCAGTAATTTAGCTTTAACATGATCTGGCAGATTTTGCTCCTTAAGCCAAGCATGCCTTCTAAGTACAGACCAGGTAACAGCAGCCCTGAAAGATGCTTCTAAAGAGTCAAAACCACATTGCAAAGTATGTTTACCAACTTGTTCAGCAGAATGCATTAAATCCTTTAATTCTTTATTTTCAGCACAATCAGGAATCAACATCATTTTCTGTTTAAGTAGCCCCATAATATGCTGTTGATACTTTAACATATGAAACTGGCAATTTAAGGCCCTAATGGTCAAAGTAGCAGAAGTGTATACCCTCTTACCCCATCTGTCCAAGGCCCTGGAATCTCTGTCAGAGGGGTAGGGTTTTTGGCAGTAGTAGCCTTAATGCCTTTAGGTCCTTGGGAAAGGGTTTCTGGGTGCGCAGTAGGGTTCTTGAAGAGGAACTTGTGAGAATCGGGTACTCTGTAATACTGGTCAGGCTTCCTGGGAGCTGGAGATAAAGTGTCTGGGGCCAGGCTAGATTCCAAGAAGGCATCATCTACAATGTCCAGGACAGGAGGGATAGCTAAAGGCCTGTGTTGAGGGAGGAGTAAGAATTCCCTAATCCTCTTTTTGGAGTCAGAGTAATCCTGGCTTTCCCAACGGAAATGCTCCCTAAGAGTGTGCAAAGTTTCACCAAAAGAAAGTCCTCTGGAGGGGAAGCAGAAGGAATGGAGTCCTCTGCATCAGAATCCTCATAGGTAGATAAGGGCAAATCCTGGTAATCAGAAGAAACAGAAATTTCAGAATCCTGATCAGAAGAATCAGAAGGAAAATCAGTTCTAGGTCTCTTAGAGGGTGAAGGCTGGCTTCCCCTAACTAAAGTAATGAGGTCTTCAGCCATTATTTGTTTTTTAGGCATATGGGCCTGACCATACGGTTTGGATGTCGGTTTTCTAGGCGTGGGTCAAGTTTTAGGCCTTGAAGAAGATGGCATTGGTTTGAAATGCAAGTCAGTATGCCTGAATACACCATCAGAAGCCAGTGCCTGCACAGCAGCTCCGGACCCATCCAAGGTAGAGACATCCGCAGGTTCCATAGTCGAAGAAGCATCTCGCGGCATATTGGACTCCGAATGGGTCTCAGTAGAGGCCTGCAAATCTGAAGTAGTGGGTATCAAGGGCTGAGAAAGTGCCTCACTGAGTACTGGCAACTAGCTTAATGGAAGCGTCGGCGGCAGCTTTGGACCTATGCAGTCTGTCTCTGTCTTTATCTTTACGTTTTTTCGGAATGTCAGTAGTCGGGTGGCTTACCGAAGCTATTTCTGGATAGTTAAACAGAGTACCAAAATAATTTGCTGCAAAAAGAAACCGACGACGAATAGTCCGGAGGTTGAATAAGGCACAAAACCGACAGCGGGGGACGTCGTGGTCTGGGCCTAAGCAATGAATGCAGCACGAATTAAAATCTTTATGAGGTATTTGCTTTCCACAGGTAATACAATTGTTAACTTTTACTGACTTCGGTTAAGAGCAAGAAAAAGGATCCCCAATGGGGTACTTAGGTTTTTTGAAGACTTCGGTTCTGAAACTCAAAAATGAAAATTTCAGGAGTTGGCCAACCGGCACTTGTGAACTACTTCTGCTTCAGGCCCCGCGCGGCAAGAAAGACTGATGTAATGGCATCGGCTGCATGTTTTATACCCCTGACGACCTGACGTCATAGAAGAGGAGACAACATTAGATGCAGGAATCCAAGACTCTGGTATTTAGGCCGGCTGAGGACTACCTGCAGGCAGATAAACCAAATGTAATGACTGCAACAGTGAAACAAGAAGAACATCTTGATCCCTACTGTGGAAAGAGTCTTGCCTTCTTGCTCACTGCAGGTTAAGGTCTCTAACAGATGGTCCAAACAAAGTGGAACCTTCATGGGGGCATTAGTAAAGGAGACCTTAAAGGGTTCCACAAACCCGCAAAGGCAAAGGCAGTGACTGCAGTTGATAGCGAAGCCTGTGCCTACCACTCGAGAGGTGGCCTCTGCAGTATTAGAGATCAGCCTCATTGAGGCATTTACTAAGGAAGTGAGAATGGACAGGCTTGGAGAGACTTGCCTGAAGCTCTCTGGAGGCAACAACTCTTGACAGGGAAGTGGTAAGCTCTGAAACCAAACCCTCTGAAACTGGGTAAAGCGGGCAAAGTAATTGGTTGCTCTCAGATCAAAAGTAGCTGAAACAAACACACGCTTTCCAAAATGGTCAGTTGCCCAGGACTCCCTGTTCGAGGGATGGATTGAGGAGCTCTGCCCAGCTAGCTCCTTCTTGGTAGCAGTGGCCACCACAATGGCATTGATAGTGACTCCTTTGCTACAAAAAAAAACTATCCTTAGGGGGACTGAGGAACTTACCTGGCCTGCTGTCGATGAGGTCCACAAGCTCATAAGTGGGGGGGGGGGGGACAGTAGACGGGCCTATCCTGAACGCCTTCAGGAACACGGACGCCTCCGAAGATGGGGGTAGAAAAGACCATCTGCCTCTCTGTTTGAGAACTTTCAGGATGCCCCTAAAGGAAACCTCCTCAGGGGGAAGTCTGGGGGACCCATCTCCCTCCTCAAAATCTGTCTTCAGTGAGGGACTCTCTGGGGGAGTCAAAGTGCCCCCTCTTACACGTTCTTTTCCGAGGGGGCTCCTCCACGGTAGGCTCAGGGGAGGACTGGGAAGAAATGGGTACCCCAAGTGGGGCAGTGCCCATCTGAAAGCAATCGTGGGAGGGCTGACCCTGGACGGATGATGAGGTCTCAGCACGCAATCCTGAGAAAGGCTGGGAGGACATTGAGAAAAAGGAGAGGTAACTACCAAACTGGAGAAGGTCCTCTCTATCGCACAGAAGGCCGATGGAGTGGATGAAGCCCCCCCCCCCAATCCCCAGGCAAGCCAGGGCCACCTGGGAAGGGAGAAGGGACCCTGACACATTGCCGAAGCCCCCGGACGATATCGACCCCAAACTGTCCAGCGCTGAAGCCCCCAAGGGAGGGGAGAGGTCAAAAAAATCCAGACCCAAACCCACCCCCTGGTAACCAGCACCAAACCTTATTACCAAACAGACTGTCATGCTGTAAAGGGGCATCCAACAATTTAGCTTCAACATGATCAGGCAGATTTTGCTCCTTGAGCCAGGCATGCCTTCTTATCACAGATCCAGTTACGACCCTGCAAGAGGCCTCCAAGGAATCAAAACCTCATTGCAAAGTATGCTTTCCAACCTGTTCTGCTGAATGCAATAAATCCTTTAACTCTATTTTCCACACAATCAGAAATCAACATCATTTTCTGTTTCAGTAAGCCCATAACATGCTGTTGATATTTAAGCATATGAAACTGGCAGTTTAAAGCCCAGATTGCCATGGTTGCAGATGTATAAACCTTCTTTCCCCATCTATCCAGCGCCCTGGAATCTCTATCAGAAGGGGTAGGATTTTTGGCTGTAGAAGCCTTGGGACCCTGAGAAATAGTTTCAGGGTCAGCAGCAGGATTTTTGAAAAGAAATTTGTAGGAGTCAGGAACCCTGTAACATCTGTCTGGCTTACTAGGAGCCGGAGGCAGGGAATCAGGAGCCATGCTTGATTCCGAGAACAGTGTCTAATTATAGGAGGTATTGCCAAAGGCCTATGCTGAGGAAGAAGAAGAAAATCCCTAAGCCTCTTTTTAGATTCTGAGAAGTCCTGACTCTCCCAGTGAAAATGTTCCCTTAAAGTATGCAAAGTATCTCCAAAAGAGTAATCCTCAGGAGAAGCAGCAGAAGGGATGGATTCCTCTGTATCAGAGTCCTCATAAGGTGGAATAGAAAATTCCTGATCAGAAGAGGAATCAGAAGAAATGGAAACCTGATCTGAAGATTCATAATCAGTGCCTTGCCTAGGCCTCTTAGCGGGTGGAGGGGTGGGGGGGGCCTTGATCAAAGTAATTAAACCCTCAGCCATTTTGATAATTTGTTTTTTAGGCATAGGGGCCTGAGCACGTGGCTCATGCGTTGGTTTTTTTAGATACAGAAGTTGGTTTTGGGCTTGTTTTTGATGATGGCATCAGTTTAATATACAAATGTTGAGGACTGAAAACACCCTCAGAAGCAGGTGCCTGCTCAGCGGTTCAGGACCCATCCAAGGGAGAGACATCCACGGGTTCAATACTTGCAGAATCTCGCAGCATACCGGACTCCGAATGGGTCTCGGTAGAGGCCTGCGACTCAAAAGTAGTGGGTATCAGGGGCTGCGAAAGCGCCTCACTGAGTACCGGCGAACTGGCGACTGGCTTAGGAGAAGCTTCGTCAGTTTTGGACCTCGACGGTCTGTCTCTGTCTTTTTCCTTGCGTTTTTTGTGAACTTCGGTAGTCAGATTGCTAACCGATGACATTTCAGGATAGTTAAATCGTGAACCAAATATTTAGAAGCAAAAATATACCGACGTTTAATACTGCGTTGGTTAAACTTAGCACAAAACCGACAGCAAGGCATATTGTGATCAGGGCCTAGGCAAGGAATACAGTGCAAATGAAAATCCTTATGAGGTATTTGCTTCCCACAAGTAATGCAATTATTAACTTTTACTGACATCGGTAAGGAGCAAAAAAAAGTTTCCCCAATGGGGTACCTAGCTTTAGTTTGAAGACTTAGGTTCTGAAACTCAAAAACGAAAATTTCAGGAGTCGGCCGACCAGCACTTGCGAACTGCTTCTGCTTCGGGCACTGCGCGGCAAGAAAGACTGATTAAAATGGAGTTGGCTGCATGTTTTATACCCCTGACGACCTGACGTCATGGAAGAGGAGACAGCAACCGAAGCAGGACCCAAGACTTTGTTATTCAGGCCGACTGAGGGCAACCTGCCAGCAGATTACCCAAATGTAATGACTGCAACAGTGAAACACGAAGAACATCTAGAAAAAGGAAATAACATATTAGAAAAACTTGAATAACTCACATAAAACACTATATGCAGAGTGGAACCAGCATCTGTTTGCGATGGTGGCAAAACAAGATCTGAAGCAATCGGGATAAAGTTGGGCACTATGGGTAGTGGGAGGAGTTCAAGAACTGGATCTGATGTCTGGTATATACGGCAGAGTCAGATCCGAACCCATACATTGAGGAAGAATGAAACGCACATCATCAGACTGAAACATTTTCTATAACCTGCATGAAAGGACCCAAGGTCTGTTATCAGCCAGAGTGCTGGAGGTCATAAGGGGGAGGGAGAGAGTAAGCAAACAACTCTGCTTCAGCAATCCTGCAGGTAAAAGGCAGTGTGACTCATACACACACACACACACACACACACATACATATATATACACACACACACATATATCTATATATATATATATATATATATATATATATATATATATACACACACACACACACACATATCTATATCTCTATATATATATATATATATATATATATATACACACACACACACACACACACACATATATATATATGTGTATATATATATATATATATATATATATATATATGTATGTATATATACACACACACATACATAAGCACAAATGCATGTGTGTGCGCACGTGTGCGCATATACCTGTATCTCTGTTTATAACCGATATAAAAAAATAATTAAAGTTACAAGGGAGCTATTAACTTACCATGTCGAGCAACAAATAAACAGACTCCCTGTTCCTTGTAGTAGTTTTATCAGTTTCTTGTCCAATTTTAAGTAAACTGGAGGAAGCCAGCTAGAAGAAAAAAAACAAACACAAAACAGTGAACAAACAGTTTATAAACAGCCTGCTAGCTAACATATTCATCATTTATTCACTCACACTGAATTAGTAACAAGCCACTTGAGAAAGACTATATAAAAGGACAGATGGGCAGGTAACTAGTGCAAATCAATGAACTGTTTGAACAGAAATGAGGAAAAACTGTTAAATGTTGAGAAGACTGGTGAAAGGCCTGATAGCAGCCCTTAGCAGCTTGCAGGCATAAGCTAGCTAAAGATCAACCATTATCAAAACCTAGAAAAGAAACCAACACATGTGAAAGAGGTAACAGAAAACGGGCAACTATGATCAACAAGGAGCATCATGTGGTATTAAATTCAGGCCAAGGAGAGAAAAAAGATGAACAGTTTTGGAAGACAGACGATACTGACCAATGTGGGCACAGAAAGAAATGGGTATCTATCCACCATATCAGCTGATCTGTGAGAGATCATATGCACTGATTTAACTTCTGTGATGTAGTCTTTTGCAGTTCCCAGCTTAACTATATGTTTTCTCTTCTGCCTGTGCTTCATGGGACACATGGACTAAATTCACATCAGGATAACACTGTGTGCCTAGCCCCTTCAAGTGATCAAGCTGACCCAAATCCACATAGGAAACAACATCTGTAAGACAGGAAACAAAAAGATAACCACCACCATGGATACATAAATACAAACAGGCTTAACTTACAAGGAACAACAGAGACGGTCTCTGGCTGGAGAGGCTTTTCAAGCAAAGGAATATTAGTGAGACAGCATTTTAATATCAATTGCAGAGAACTTCCTCACACATCAGCTGAGGAAGTGAGTATGTATTGGTTATATCCCATTATCAGACAGTCTTCTGCAGCAGGTTACCATTAAGAAGAGTCCCAAGCAGCAGAAGTAAATCTGTAGGGAGGGCCTGAGTTGAGCCAAAATCCAAAAATTCAAAAGGCAAAATTATGGGACAGTAAAATGCCAAAGACCCCCCCCCCCCAAAGTAATGGTTTAAGCAATAATGGCTAGTGAAGATACGTCTACAATGGAGACACAGGGGAAACGGAAAGTACTGATGGAGTGGCCTTTCACAGAGCATTTTCCAGTGGATGGCCTGCAACCTGAAGACAAAACCAATGTAGTTATCTACCAAAGTAGAAAAAAGTTTGATTAGCAAAGTACAGTTGTGTATGCTTACCATAAATGTAAACGTTCGAGTGTATTCACTGTTGCAGTCATCACACTTGGGTTATCCTGCCAGGGATAGCCCTCAGTCGGCCCGAATACCACAGGCTTAGTATTTCTGCGTTGGTTGTTGTTGTTTCAGGACTGATGTCGGGTTGTCAATGGTATAAAATCAGGCAGCCAATGCCATTACATCAGACTTAATAGGGAGCTAAGTTATGGTGGAAGAACACCACCAGTAGAAATTAAATACCAAAAATCCCTGTAAGGAGTGAGGAAGAGACAGACAGATAGACAAGGGGGAAGGAGGGTGGGAAACCAGGACTGCAACAATGAATGCACTCGAACATCTACATTTATGGCAAGTGTACACAACTGTACTATGTTCTTAGTGTGTCACTGTTGCAGTCATCACACTTGGGTTGATTCCCAAAGCTGAAGAAAAGGGTGGAGGCAGTCAAGAACACTGGGGGCTGGCTAGGATGCCCTGTAAGACTGCAGTTGCAAAGCCTGCCCTGAACTTGGAAAAGATAAGCAGGTGGCAATGCTTGGTGAACGTATGAACAGAACTCCATGTTGCAGCCTCCAGGATATCCCTAGTAGGGACCCCTCTGAGAAAAGCTGCAGAGGTGGAGGTTGCCCAGGTGGAATGGGCAGTTTCCCATGGTGTTTGTAGCAGAAATGGATACAGTGTGCCATGGAGACTGTTTGGATATGACCTTGCCCTCTGCCCCTGCTGCAAAGCTGACTAGCAATTAGTCTTCCTAAAAGATTTAGTCATACCCAGGTAGAATCTGAGCTGTCTGTGCATATCTAGAGAATGCAGAATCCTTTCCCCCTTGTTTTGTGGGTTAGGGAAAAAGGTGGGCAAATGATTTGATTGGTTGACAGCCACACTGGACACCAACTTAGGCATAAAAGTTGGGTTTGTCCTGAGGGAGACCCTGTCAACATGAAAAATTATGAAGGGCTCTACAGCCATGAGTGCTTGTAGCTCTGAAACTTTTCAAGCTGAACTGATGGCCAGAAGCAAGGTTCTTTTCCAAGAGAGGAATTTTAACTCTACTGAAGTTGCAGGCTCAAAGGGGGGGTATAATGTGAGCTTTTCCAACACAAAGTTAAGGTCCCAAGCTGGGGTAGGAGCTCCTCTGGGTGACCTTAAATCATTAGCCCCTCTTAGGAACTGTTTGATGAGAGGGTGAGAAAAGAGGGTGGCTCTGTGCTGTAATGAGCAGAGATGGCAGAGGCATGAATTTTAATAGAAGAAAATGATAGGCCCCTGTGTGCTAGGTCTGCTAGGTAATCCAGGATGAGAAGTAGGGAGGGCTGTGCTGTTTCAGCTCCTTTAGCCTGGATCCAGGTTCAATACCTTTTCCATTTGTCAGCATAGGATTTTCTAGTGCTGGGGCGTCTGGCCTCACATACAACATCCAGGACTTGCTTGCTTAGGCTGGCAACTGGAGGAGAGGTCAGGGAATAAGCCAGCCTGCCAGGTTCAGGGTCTGCAGTTGTGGATGCAGGAATTTTCCATTCTGCTGGGTCAGGAGAGTTGGGATCTGAGGTAGGTGCCATGGTGGCAGGCGAGACAGACTGTGCAGCAGTGGGTACCAGTGCTGGCGTGGCCAGTCTGGGGCAAACAAGATTGCTCTTGGTTTTTCCTCCCTTATTTTGAGTAGTACCCTTGAAAGTAGAGGTAGATGGGGAAATGCAGAGATAGAGAGGCTTACCCAATGGAAGGATAGAGCATCCACTTTCCAGGCATTGTTGTGAGGTTCCCTGGTGCAGAATTTGCTGAGCTGGTGATTATTGTGGGAGGCAAAGAGGTCCACCTTCGGAGTGCCCCATTTCTGGGTTACAAGGTTGAAGGTGCTGTGGTCTAGCTGCCACTCATGTGGGTCAAGAAGGTTTCTGCTTAAGTTGTCTGCCAGAGAGTTTTGGGGGCCTGGCAGGAATTGTGCTTGCAGGTGAATTTGCATGGCTGAAGTCATGTGCCAAAGGGTCATGGAGAGCCTGCAGAGGGGATAAGAGTGAGTTCCTCCCTGCTTGTTAATGGACCACATCACTGTGGTGTTGTCTGTTTTAATCAGTAGAGGCCCTGGGGAGAGTAGGGGTCTGAAAGCTATCAGAACATGCTGAACAGGTAGCATCTCTTTTTGGTTGATATGCAGATGTATTTGATTTGGGCTCAAATTGCTCTAAATGCATCTGCCGTCCAGGTGTGCACCCCAGGCATAATCTGATGCATCTGTGGTTAAGGTCTGGGTGGCGTGGGGTTGTGAGAAGGGACGACCCTTGTTGTGGTTGCATGCTGCTGCCCACCAAAGAAAATCTTTCCTTAGACAGGGTATCATACGTATGATAGTTTCCAGGTCCTGAGAGTGTTGACGCCAAAGGCTTTTTAGGTACTACTGAAGTTTCCTCATATGCAGTCTGGCATATAGAATGAGTAGAATGCAGGATGCCAAGAACCCTACAGCTTGCAGGATTTTCCTTGCAGATAACTAGGTTCTGGTTGCTAGTTAAGAGAAGTATCCTGTCAGATAGGCTTGTTTTTCTGGAGTAAGGAATGCCATCTGGGATGCTGTGCCCAGGCTTGCTCCCCAAAATACAATTTTTTGAGTGGGTACTAGTTTGGATTTCTTTCGTTTATAGTATACCCCAGGGAGGTCAGTAGGTTATTTACAAAGGTCAGGTGCTGTAACAGCTTTTCTCGTCTGCCTGAATCAGGCAGTCGTCTAGGTAGGGGTAAATTTGAATATTCCTGTCTGCAAAAAGCAATGGTTGGAGCCCGGCATTTTGTGAAAACTCTGGGAGCAGTGGATAAGCCAAAGGGAAGCGCAGAGAATTGAAAGTGCATAGATCCTGCCCTGAAACGTAGGTATTTCCTGTAGGAATCCCTGATTGGAATGTGTAGATAGCCTCTTTTAGGTCTAGGGTAGCTAACCAAGCATCCTTGAATAGCATAGGAAGCAGCTGCTGGAGGGTGAGCATTTTGAATTTTGGTATCACCAGGAAAGTGTTTAGAATAGATAGATCGAGGATTGGGCGGCAGGTGCCCTCTTTTCTGGGTACCAGGAAAAGCCTGGAACAGAAACCTTGGCCTATCTGGTCTGCAGGAATAGGCTGTATTGCCCTCATGGAGAGCAAGGAATGGGCTTGGTTTTGGGCCTCTGCCCACTGGTTTGGAGGAAGATCTGGGAACCCTTTTTGGGTTGGCAGTGTGTGGAAATAAAATTTGTATCCTTTGGTCACTATTGTTGAGGACCCATCGGTCTTCGGTGATAGAGGCCCAGTTTTTTGAATGGGAGGAGAGTTTTCTTCCTAGGGGCACAAGCAGGTGGGCAGATGTAAGGGGTGGAAGTTTAAAGTCACTGTGAGTTCTTTCCATAAGGGGGTGGCTTAGCACTCCCTGTTTTTGAAGTGGAAGAACTCCATTGCTTAGATCTCTGCATTCCCTGGGGCTGTTGTCTGGGGGGGTCTGCTACCCCTAGGTCTTGTCTGAGCTGGCCTTGAGGGGGCTGGAAAGAACCAGTGCTTGGAGGGGCAGTGCCTACTGAACCTCGGAGGCTGGACGTGTAAAAAGTCTTTAACTGTCTGCACAGATTTAGCTTTTTCTTTGATCTTTTTTAAGACCTCTTCTGCCTTGGTGCCAAACAAATTGTCTTTGTTCAATGGCGCGTCCAATAATTTTGATTTGACATGGTCTGGCAAGGTCTGTTCCTTAAGCCAAGCATGCCTTCTAAGTACAGAACCTGTGACTGCTGCCCTGCAGGATGCTTCTAGGGCATCAAAGCCACATTGCAAGGTATGTTTAGTAACTTGGCTTGCAGAAAGCATAAGCTCCTACAATTTATTTTCTGTACAAGCTGGAAAGGTAAATATTTTTTGTTTAAGGAGTTCGATTGTATGTTGCTGGTATTTTAGCATGTGGAACTGACAATTTAGTGCTCTAATGGCAAGAGTTGCAGAGGTGTATACTTTTTTACCCCATCTCTCTAAAGCTTGGGAATTCCTGTCCGAGGGGGTGGTATTCTTAGCTGTGGTTGCTTTGATTCCTTTAGGTCCTTGGGAGATGACCTCTGGGTCAGCAGTAGGATTTTTGAAAAGAAATGTGTGAGAGTCAGGGACTCTAATACTTGTCAGGCTTCCTGGGAGCAGGTGGAAGGGTATCAGGAGTTAAACTGGATTCCATAAAGACATCATCCACAACATGAAGGACAGGAGGAATGGCTAAATGCCTGTGCTGTGGTAAATCTAAGAATTCCCAGAGTCTCTTTTTGGACTGATGATAGTCCTGATACTTCCATTGGAAATGCTCCCTTAAAGTATGTAGGGTTTCACCAAATGAAAAATCCTCTGGAGGAGAGGCAGAAGAAATGGATTCCTCTGCATCTAAATCCTCATAAGCAGACAAGGGTTGCATGACTTCATATTCAGAAAAATCAGTCATTGAACTCCTGATCAGATAAAACTGCTGGGGACAAATCTCTTTCTTTTGGAAGGGGTAGGCTGGCTTCCCCTAATAAGCATGATAAGGTCTTCTGCCATTTTAAGCATTTGAGATTGAGGCATGGAAGCAGGTGCTTGAGCTTGGGTCGTCAGTTTTTTAGGCGTAGTTCTTACCCTGGGCCTTAGAAACTCGGTAGATTAAGAAAGAAATGAAGACCCGAAAGTTGTCGTTGGTTTGTGTTGATCATCAGTACTGCGAAGAACTTCCTCAGAAGCCGCTGCCTGCTCAGCAGCTCCGGACCCATCCAAGGTAAGAGACATCCACAGGATCCTTAGTCAAAGAAGAGTCTTGCAGCATTACCAGACTCAGAATGGGTCTCGGTAGCAGCCTGCAAATCCACAGAAGCGGGCATCAGGGGCTGTGAAAGTGCCTCACTGAGGACCGGCGAAATGGCGACTATTTAACGGAAGCATAGGCAGTTTTAGACCTGTACGGTCCATCTCTGTCTTTATCCTTACGTTTTTTTGAAAGATAGGTAGTCGAATGCCTTACCAAAGCCATTAAGGAATATGGAGATCGAGATCAGAAATATTTAGCTACAATAAGGGCCCAACGACATATAGCTCTGGCACTGAATAAAGCACAAAACCGACAGCGAGGATCATTGCTGTCTGGGCCTAAACAGGTGACACAATAAAAATGGAAATCTTAGTGTGGTATTTGCTTTCCACAGGCGAGACAATTGTTAACTTTTTCTGACATTGGTTAGAGCAAGAAAAAAAGATCCTCAATGGAGTACCTAGCTTTAGACGACTTCAACTTTAATTCGGAAACGAAAACTCAGGTAGCAGCTGACTGGCACTCGTGTGAACTGCTTCGGGCTCCTCTGCAAGAAAGACTGATGTAATGGTGTTGGCTGCCTGATTTTATACCACTGACGACCTGACGTCAGTCCTGGAGTGACAGCAACTGTCCCAGAAATACTAAGCTTCTGGTATTCGGGCCGACTGAGGGCTACCCCTGGCAGGATAACCCAAGTGTGATGACTGCAACAGTGAAACACAAAGAACATCTCAACCTATTTCCTCTGGGATTTATAAAAAGCTGTTGTCTTTCTAAATGTGTGCATTCTTCTCAGGTTAAATTTGAGCTGGCAATGTGCAAAAAGGGTGTGAAGGGTCCTTTCTTCCCTAGCTAAGGTGTGTGTGTGGAGGTGGGGGGGGGTTCATGAATGTACAGCATTAAGGAAAATTCTGACACCACTTTTGGGAGTAAATCAGAGCTGGTCTTAAGGAACATTTTCTCCATGTGAAAGACCAGACATGGTCCCTAGAAATAAGGACATACAAGGGCGAGACACTGTGAACACAGGTGACAGTCAAAGAAAACTTGTCTTCCTAAACTTAAATTTCAAAACCACTGAAACCAAAGAGTAAAAGGATGGGTGATGCCTATCAATCATGGAATTCAAATCTATCCAAGGAGGAAAGAGATATAAACAGTTGGCAGAGATGCAGATGCAGGGCTCCTGCATCTCTGTCAACAGCAGAGATGCAAGAGTCCTTTAAGGAACTGTCTGATCCACTTTTTGCTGGGCCACAGTCCCACCTTCCATAATGGCTGGATGAGTAAGTATGCCATATGCATGCACTGTTACCATAAAATAACAGACTCAAATTACATTCTATTCTAAAAACTGGCCTCCTAGGGCAACATGTACTACCATGTGACCATATGCAACCACACAAATAGCTGCATGGAGGTTGCTGTGTCCACCAGAAGACAAACTGGTGAAATCCTAGCCTTTACGGATTGCATAATGGGGAAGGAGGGTCACGGCCAAAATCAGAAAGTGCAACTCTCATAATGACAGGAGCTCACTAATTCAACTCAGGAGAAAACGAATGGGACTAAGTCCAACAAACCCAATTATGAGGTTAGGATGGCCTCATAGGCTAAAGATAACCACTTGATCTACTACAGCTACTTCCAAAAACCATCAAGGTAGCAAATGACAGTCTGCTGAGCTGGTAATGACTGATGCCACCTTCACCTTCTCTTCACAAAGATGGACCATCAATAGACCCCAGAAAATGCACACCCATTACTCTGACTAGTCCAATACGCAAAGCCACAGAACAAATTAGCATGGAAATGATCAACAAAGATATGGATAGCCTACACTCACTGGACAAAGGCCAGAGTGGCTTTGTCAAGGTAAGGTCATGCCTACTTAGCCTGGTGCCTTCTTTAAGAGGGTCACCAGGGCAATGGATGGGGGGTGAAAATGGTGCATACTGCCTACCTGGACCTAGTTAAGGCATTTGATACAGTGCCGCACTCTGGTACTGTTGACAAACTCACTGAACTAGGCATAAATTCATATACAATTCGTAGGAATGTTGGCTGACTCACTGACTGGATGTGGGAAGTCTGGATTAGTGAGACAGTTTCCACTGAGAGACCAAACACTGGTGGTGCATCCAGCAGCTCTACACCAGACCCATTTCTGTTTGGCATCTGCTTCTCAGAACAAAGCTGATGTTAAGGCCTTTGGCTCACTAGGTTTGCAGACAGTGGCAAGTTGAGAGCTATCACGAATTTCCCCATAAAACTAGCATCTGCAGGAGGGTCTGACAAGGTGATTGAGTGGTGCCAGGGTCATGGATAGAAACTCAATGCTGAGAAGTGCATTACAGTGCCTTTTAGGAAACATCCTCCCAGGTTAATTGCTTCATTGATAAAGACACCTTTGAAAATGGACTCATTGGTTAGGGATCTGGAAACGTGGACAGTGATCTGACCTTTGACCAACACATGGCCAAGGTAGGAGGAAAGTTTTTCTATGCTGCCCAACTTATAAGTAAGGGTGTGACATCTGGGTCAAAGGAAGTTAAAGTTGCACTTAACTCAGCCCTTACCATACACATCATTGAGTGCAGTGCCCCCTCTGACTTGTACCCAACTAGACATGTGCAACCGTTGGACCATCAGTAAAGGTTATTCACCAGTAGAATCTAGCGTTTAAACACACTGTCCTGTGCAGATCGCCTTAGGGCCCTATCGCTTTTCTTGGTCTCCTGTAGGTTGCTGTGGGGGGAGGGGGGCTTTCTGTGCCTGGCATGTGGGGCATCTTTGGATTCAGCTCTGGTAGTGGACCTTTTGCATAACCACAAAACAAATGGCACCAGAGACACTAGACAGAGGGATTTAAATTCTATTTGCATCATAAATAGAACATGCTGGCAAGACAGATGCATGTCTCAGTGGATCCCCATGGTCTGGAACAGGCTCCCCCATCAAAGTGAAGTAGAGTCCATCCCTAACTCCATTCAAATATAACCTTGACCACTGAATGGAAAATTGGAAATTCACCCCAGGTCTGGCCATGTCTCTTGTAGACAGAGGCAGACAGCAAATATACCCTATTTAATATACTAGCACTCCCCCCAAAAAAACCTTTAGCAACTTCCTAACTAATATACCCTGCCAGACAGACACCCATGTTACATAAGGACACAAATGGGTGGGTTGTGCAGCTAGACTTACAAAGGCCCTGGTGGTCATTAGCCTAGTATACACCCATGAACCTTTATGACCAAATGGAGAACTACTTCAATCATGCAGAATACCATCCGATAAGTGGAACAGTTGACAACTTCAATCAGCTCTGGAATTTGAGCCTGAAAGTCAGGTAAAAGAATGGGAACCTGAACCATGAGCCACTCTGTGAAATGGAGCTAGCTGTTGGCCCAAGTGGGAAAAGTGTAGGATGACTGCCACTGCTAATACTTTGACAGTGTCCTGGATTGCCAGGGCCTATAAACCTGATACGCTTCAGTTATCAATCATAATGGTGCAACACGGATGAGCTTTGTTTCTTCTAGTTGAAATTCAGCAATTAGGACTGAAATTAGAGGGAACTGTGGGAAAGTGCATGGGTAATCTTCACTGCTACAGTGGGGGGGGGGGGCACTGTATCAAATGACTAGTCTGCTCTCCATACCAAGCAGAAAACGGAAGAATAGTGTTAAGCAGAGTAGAGAACAGGCCAACCTCTTTACAGCCCCCAACGCCAAAACACCCTGTAAAGGCAGGCTTTGCAAATCTTCAGTGACAGGAAACTGCCAATACATGTTTAGCACTTCTCCTGGGATGTAAACTGCTGTAAGGGTAATGTCTGTCTCTCACCACCTCCAACTACACCCTATCCCTGTTTAAAACAACACAGATTTGCCAGATCTGGAGGGGCTCTAGACTCAGTTCTCCCCCCCCAGAGCCTTCACACCATGCAGCACTGTCCATAGTTCCAGTATGTTTCTGTAAAGCCCCCACCCCAGGGGATTCACTCATTTCTCCTAAACCACATCAACCAACAAAAGCAGACTTGGCAACTGTTAGTGAACAACATTAATTCTCATCACAACCTAACTAAGGCACTGCTGCAAAAAGAGAAACTACATACTGCAGCTGGAGGTGGTGGTCCACCACTACAGTAAAGTGATACAAGATCTCTTGAGATAGCTTTCTTACGGACTCAGAAGCTACTGACAAACTCACAGTCCAATACAATATTCACATCCTCAGGCCTTTCTGGAACTAAAAGCAGGCATCCCACTGTCCACCTACAAACTAACAATGAACTAACAGCAGATCAATTTGGACCTCACCAGTTTTTACCACTCTTCGTTCTCACCAGATCCTTTTCCCAAGTTTCTCCTTTCTATTGACCTTATGAGTCATTTTATGGAAATAAATTCTACATACGATCAATTGAGTGTTTGCTAACTCCTGTTGATGAACATCATTGTTAAAATGACTGTGTGTTTTGGGACCTAAGAATACCTTGAGGTGTCTAGCTGCTCTCAATACTTTTTGTTATACAGTTTACAATGATCTAAGTTTAGCACATTATGTAACTCCAACCATCAAAATAAAGACTGGAAAGATGGGCATTAGTAGGAGTTTATCTCCTGCAGGCACGTTTAGTGGTGACTTTCCCCCCCGGTAAAACAAGAAATAACAAGGACAGGGGTCCTTATTATTCTGAAAAAGTTCTATGCATGGAGCCAGTTAGCAAACTCACCTGAAGTTCAGCATGTCAGTGAGCAAATATAGTCCTCAGTGGCAAAAAATGAATTGAAAAATGCTATTTATGTTAAGTTTTAGTTACTGGTTTGTAGCCCATTTTCAGTACAGTCCTCGTGAAGCAAACTCTACATTCAAAACAATGCACAAATGATAAACTCCGGTATGTATAGATCAGAAAACATATTACATAAATAAATCATTTCAGAGGTACAACCTGGAGATAAGAATAAATGAAAATCAAAGTCTGAACACTTGCACTGAGTTGCTTGAAATATCAGTGCAACAGGTAGTGCACACAGTTAAAAAAGGACCATTACAAAGCACAATAATCACCTTTGCTGCTTCTGTGGCATTCATTAAATGTCTGAGTAACCAAGACTTGAATACAAAATGTGCCAGTGTATACGACAGGTGTGAAGATTTACCTTTTGAGGTCATTTTCCACATAGTAATAGTTTGCCGAGGGAGCACCAGGACTGTTTGTAAGCTTCTGAGCCCCCCCAAGCCTTTCTGTGTTGAGGGAAGCCTTCTAGCTTATCAGTGGGAGTTGTAAGCACTAGGTAGCCTATCTGGGTCTACTTTATTTATGCGAAAGCTTAAAACAGCGAATGCATATGCATCGAACCATATGCATCAAACCGAGAAACCATTGAAACGCAATAAAAACGGAACTACACAACAAACATGACATATAACAGCTGTAGGCAAGGGGGCAAGCCCCCCCTGCATCCCCCACACCCCCCGCTACTTAAATATACCAACTCCGAGATTGCACTACATTGAAGTAAACGGAAATCTCCACCTACAGAGATTTCTGTTTACAGTTTTCGACGGTTCGCACTTTCAATGCATTTGGTTCGATGCATATGCATTCGCTGTTTTAAGCTTTCGCGTAAATAAAGTAGACCCAGCCTATCTACCACAAGAGGAGTGGTTTCTGGCTTAGAAATTGTAGTTTATTGGCCGCTTGGGCAGTTTTTTCCATCTCTTTCAACTTTCTGGTTTAAAAGCCGCATTTGCACTTATTTCCCAACTTTCCTGTAACTAGTCTAGTCCAGATACAGATTTGCTGCATCCAGGACTGTTTGTAAGCTTCTGAGCCCCCCCCCCAAGCCTTTCTGTGTTGAGGAAGGCCTTCTAGCTCATCAGTGGGAGTGATAAGCACTAGGTAGCCTATCTACCACAAGAGGAGTGGTTTCTGGCCCAGAAATTGTAGTTTACTGGCTGTTTGGGCAGTTTTTTCCATCTCTTTCAATCTGGTTTAAAAGCTCCATTTGCGCTTATTTCCCGCCTTTCCTGTAACTAATCTGGTCCTGATACAGATTTGCTGTATCCAGGATGGTTTGTAAGCTTCTGAGCTGTGCCAAAGTCTGCTGTTCAATTTTTCCCTTAGATCTGCTAGTTCTCTCCTCTCCTGCACTTTTACTAGCTTATTAGTCTACCACTTTACCAGATTTCTCGTAGCAATTACTGTAGCACACAAAAGTGCTACCAGCACTAAACATTCTACAAGGAAAGAGCTTCAGTACTTATTATTAATGCCCACCCCTCCAGGCATGTCTAAAGGTCAGTTCCCTGTGCTTTCTCCTATCAACCTGGTGAATTTGGGCATCTTGAGGCAATGTAGCAACTGGCTCAAATACACTGACATCCCTCCCCCCTTACCTCCCAACACTCAGACTTGCGAGAGATGCACTTATATATCCAAAGTGGAAGCCACGCACTCTCCAGCCAAGACTGGAACTGCTGGTCAAGAGGAGAAGGTCAACACTTGCACCACACCACATGGAACACACTGCCCTGAAGAGCACACACCAGCACTGCCTTTACATAAAAACACAAACCCACCTTCACGGAAACTCTCAATAAAAATCTACCCAAACAGCAGAGACCTCCAAGGCAGAAATGGACTCTACCACCACAACACAACACTAATCACGAGACACAAAACTCTCCTAAACAGTGTGCCACTCAGCAAAAGCCCCTAAGGCAAAACAGCATGCCCAACACACTAGACACAGGTCACTCGATAGTGAGGCACACCGATGTCCCACTCACTAGGTTGAATAAGGAGAAAGTAACAGTCAGCTGCCTGTCAGGTGCCAGGATCCGCCACATAATGCACGCACTCAGGTCCCTCAACAACAGGTACAAATATGACTCTGTCATTGTACATGTGGCCGTGAATGACCCGAGACGTACCTCCCTGAACTACATGGAGAGACATGGAGCTCTTGGATTACGTAGCCCATGCGGGTATGACCCTAGCTCTGAGCAGCATCCTTCCATCACCCAGAATGATACCACAGTACAAGCAGAAAAAGAATGATTTCAACAATTGGCTAAGTTTCTGGTGTCATTTTAAGGGGATCCAGTATCTGTCTGCCTGGGATGAGATGATTGACGGACCTCGATGCTTTGCCAGAGATGGCCTGCATCTGTCACCCCTGGGCTTCCGGATACTGGCCAAGGCTCTTGCCACCCCTACAGCGCCTTTTTTAGCCAGTGTTCTAAAAAAACAAATTACCACTGTAACAGCTACAAACAAATACAATCTGAGGGTCATGCTGCTCAATGCTAAAAGTCTAAATCTCACAATGCACTCACTAGAAGCACTCCTTAAAATGGAGAACATTTGTGCCATAACAGAGACCTGGTTCAAGGCAGCAGAAAGCACCCCTGAACTGCCAAGCTACAACTCATTCCACACCTTTCGGCCTCAGAACTTGGACCGAAGCTCCAAAGGTGGTGGTGTTTCCATACTCATAAAGGATGCGCACACCTCCAGACTGGTAACCCAACATAATGCATCTGAGATGCTTCAGGTGCAGCTAACATTGGGTAAGGCAGCGATTCAGGTTACAGCTTGCTACAGGTCCCCAACCATGTCCCAAGACTCTCATTCCATGTTCCTAAGCACCCTGGAAAATATTAGGGTCCAACCTAACACCCTCATACTGGGCGACTTCAACTACCCCTGCATTAACTGGGAAAGCTAAACATGTACCAATACACTTGCCCAACGTTTCCTAGAATTAATTAATTCCAATGCCCTGGACTGACTTGTTCTTACCTCCACTAGAGGTATCAATATCCTTGCCCTTGTAATTACAAACATGGGCAACCCTCTGCTCTACACCAATAGTGAACTCCTCCCCGGTTAGATCTGACCACAAACTAATCACTTTGGATATCCACATCCATCCCACCCCCACCCCCCCTGCAAAGGAAGCCATCATGAAAAACTTCTACAAAGCTAACTTTGGGCTCCTAAAAACAGAGGTGGCTAACTTCACGTCACCCATGCAAATGGAGAATAGTTGCATGACTGCCAAATCGTACACCAATGCACTGTACGAACACATACACGAATACATGGATCTCGCCATATCCAATAGAACCAAGACGCTCTCCTCCAAAAAAAGGAAGCCAATCTGGTGGTCCCCTGACATAAACAAACTACAACAGAAGGAGAAAACTGATGCAGAATAAGGTGAAGTCCCAAGACTGGAAAAACTCCCTTATCAGCCTCAACAAAAAGTTGAGATTCCTCATCAAATCATTCAAAGCTAGCTATGAAACCAGAATTGCTGCAGATAGCAAAAACAACCACAAGGCCTTCTATAGTTATGTAAGGAATCACCACGGCAATACCCAGATTTGCTCTGAGCTACTGCACAATGGCACCTTCTATACCGAGCCAACAGATATTGCCAATATACTGGCCGACAGATTCAGTGGCAACTTTACCCCCCCCCCCCCCGAAAAGGACCAATCACAATACCAGTAGACTGCCAGGCACCCAGTATTACTGCTGCACAGGTTAAAACAGCACTGTCCAAGGCCAAGAATACACCTTCGATGGGAGATGACAACATCCCTGGCTGTGCTCTACATGAACTACAGAGTGAACTGGCACCTCACCTGTGTGCCCTGTTCAATCACAGCCTCACCTCAGACTGTCCCTACCGAATGGCACACTGCTACAGTCATCCCTCTCCACAAAGGAGCGACTACAGACCCTGATAACTATCGTCCCATTAGCCTGACGAGTCTGATATGCAAAGCTATGGAACGCATCATCATGGACCTAATAAACAAGGATATAGGGAATCTGCAAACTGTGGATCCCACACTGTTTGGTTTTGTGAAGGGTAGATCATGCCTGCTCAACATGGTCGACTTCTTTGAGTCAGTCACCAGACCTGTGGATGAAGGCAAGGTGGTGCACTTGATCTGGCCAAGGCCTTTGATACCATTCCCCACTCAAGAATCATAGAAAAATTCACTAAGCTAGGCATCAACCCCTATATCACTAGGTAGGTTGCAAACTGGCTCACAGATAGAACCCACACTGTGAAAGTAGCTGACTCCAAGTCAAACTGCAGACAAGTCATGAGTGGAGTACCACAGGGTTCGGTCCGGGGTCCTCTCCTGTTTGGTATCTACTTCTCTGAAGTCCAGGCCAACATGAAGGGTCTCTGTCTGACAATGTTCGCAGAAGATTGCAAGCTGGGAGCTATTATTAACTCCCCAAGTGATGTTGACATCCTACAGAAAGGCCTCACTGCGACCAACAACTGGTGTCAGAACCATGGCCTTAAGCTCAATGCCAAAAAATGTATAGTCATCCCCTTTGGGAAAAACCTGGTTCCCATGAATTACCACATCAATGGTAGTCCACTCAACACAGAAAGTGTTACAAGAGATCTGGGAATACAGATGGACAGCAACCTCTCTTTTGACCACCACATTGCCACTGTGGTCAGAAAGTCCTTCTATGTGGCACATCTCATTACTAAGGGTTTTGCATCCA
Source organism: Protopterus annectens (assembly GCF_019279795.1). NCBI lineage: Eukaryota > Metazoa > Chordata > Ceratodontiformes > Protopteridae > Protopterus > Protopterus annectens. Next base: position 1,938,077,244 of record NC_056737.1, on the reverse strand, counting down.
GGAAGAAAGAGGTCATTGTCTCCCTCTACTCTTCCCTTATTAGGCCAATCAGAGTACAATGCCCCATTTGGCATGCACCTCAATAGACACCTGCAACAACTGGAGAGTCCGCAAAGGTACCTCACAAAGAGGATCCTAGGCCTTAAACACTTGCCCTATATGGACAAACTCAAAAAACTCCAACTATTCTCTGTCTCATATCACCTACTTAGAGGTGATCTCTGCTTGACTTACAAAGCCATGTCTGACCCAGCTCTGTTAGAAATACTACATCTAAAGAAATCCCAAATCCTCCGCACCACATGCTCCAGAGACCTCAACCTCATTACCACAATCAACAGAACATGCTGGAGGGACAGGTTCATAACCCAGAGACTGTCAATGCTATGGAATACACTTCCTGTACAAGTAAAGCAGAGCACCTCACTGGCCCTGTTCAAGAGAAATCTTGATGAGTGGATGGGAAATGGAAAATTCACCCAGGCTTCTAACATTATTGTTTGAATTTCCAGCTGCTTCTTTTAGGGAACAAAGGCTTTCCCCAGACAGAATTTACAATGCCCCCTGAAAGACCAATAAGGTTGCAGAGCTTATGAATTACTTTTTTGTAGTTTACTCTTTTCTTCAAGGACTGCATCAATGAAACAGGCTAAAGTGCTAACTACAGATGATAATTATCTCCGTAAGGAAAGATGCTTATGTTCTTCTTTCTGAGATGAGCAAATGTGGAAGCCAAACATATGTTAAATACTCTGGAGGCTGCTGAGAACATGCATGCACTCGGGTTTTTTCACCTCAGTTTTTATTTACCACAAGTCATAGTTATACACTCTACTGACCATACTCCTCCTCTTTTCACTTACCACCACTCACTGCCTCCAACTTAACTTTTTTTTTCTTTCCCCTCTCAGCACTTTTTAACTTAACCTTCCTGCTTTACTATTTTTTCTTACCTTTCTTAATTCACTTTCTGTTTTTCCTACTGCCAGCCTATCAACCTGTATCTTAGTTTTTCAATAATATACATACTGCAATGAGCAATCTTTTTATTTCGTATTTTATACTAATTTTTTTCTTTGTAAGGTAGTATAATTGAACCTGCAATAATTCAGTATTGTAACATCACAAAATTATATCCGTATTGTATCATTGTTTAAAATTGTATTGTACATTTAATATTTTCTTACACTTTGTAATGCTACTTTTCATGACTCTGCATAGTTTTATAACTCTCAACAAGTGCACTCATTAATTGTATATTATATTTTTGTACTGGAGCTTCTCTCCACATGCTTCCTCTGAAAAGGATCCTTTTAGGCACAAGTAGACTAACCTGGTAAACAAATGCCAATAAATGCATAATTCAATTGTTCAGCTGTGCAAGAACTTACTGTAAAAGTAGATGTCCTACTGATCACTGTTGCGTATTCCTGACAAATGAGGTATCACCACTGACGTTCAGCCAGGGTACCAAAGCTTTACTTTCCCTAGCTAGTACATGCGACACATGATTTCATCTTGTATGCTTTGGGATATAAAGATGGACGTACGAGAGTGGATCCTCAGACTATCTCTAAGCCAGGAGGCTGAAGACAGAGATAAGACTGGTCAGCTTGGAGTACTGTAGCTCGAATTAAGAAAGTTCTCCCATACCTATGTAAGAGAAAAAGAGTTATGTACTTACCATAACTTGGCATCTGTATTATCCAGTGTCATTATTCCTCACAGGTGGGTCTGGCATCCGAGCCGGCCACTTCTCTGACAGATCCAGAGCACAAGCTCCTCATCTTCCCATAATTCCTTGTTACCTTCTAACCCTCAGATCGAGTTTGCGAAATTAGCTGAAATGCAGAACGCATCTGCAACTGAAAGTAAAAAACTTCTCGCCAGATCCAACCAACTCCAGCCTCACCAGGCCTACCAAAATGAAGGGGGAAAGAGGGTGGGAATGTGAGGAATGCTGACACTGGACAGCACAGACATCAAGTTATGGTAAATACATAACTCTTTATCTAATGCTATCCATGTCATTATTCCTCACAGGTGGGTCTGACTCCCCAGCTACTATGCACCCTGGGTGGCATCAAAGAAGGATATGTCAGAGCACGGAGGAACCAAAGGAAGCCCTGTTCCTAGATACAAAGTCCAATTTGTAGTGCAAAATGAAGGTATGAGGATTAGACCAAGTCGCAGAAGCACAGATCTCATCAAGGGAAAGTCTAATCAAGAAAGCCAATGACGTTAGCAACAGACCTAGTGGAGTGGGCCTTAACTGGTCTGGATAGTTCTAAATTCCAACTAGCATAAATGAAGGAAGTACAACCAGTAATTCATCTGGAGAGAGTCACTTTGGAAACTGCCTGACCCCTTCTGTTTTGTGAGAAAGCCACAAAGAGTTGGTCCGAATTTCTGAACTCCACAGTCTTTTTCAAACAGAAATGTCATTAACTGTGGACATCTAAACAATGCAAGATGTATTCTCCTTTATTAGAGTAATTAGGGAAGAATACTGGTAGTTGAACTGACTGATGGAGATTTGCTTCAGAGGCCACTTTAGGGAGAAAGGAAGGATTTGTTCTAAGAGACACCCTGTCCTTGTGAAAAATCATAGACCCTCTTAGCAGAAGTAATGGCTACTAAGAAGGCAGCCTTCCAGGAAAGGAATTTAATGCCACATGAACTAGCAGGTTCAAAAGGTTTTTGTGTCGGAGACTACAGCTCCAAAGTCAAATCCCATGAGGGTGATGGATCTGAAAACTCCTTTCATAAAGGCTTTGCATAACTTGGAAGAAAAGGTAGGTTCATTGCCAACATGGAAATTAGAGATGGCCGCCAACTGAAACTTAATAGTAGGAAAACTCACCCCTTCCTGAAAAGGGGAAGATAAAAGCAAAATATCAATAACGGGCTGAAAAGGGATCTAGACTCCGTTGTCTGGCCCAAATGGAAAACCTTTTCCACTTACTGGAATACACCTTCTTTGTAGATGGTTTGAGAAGTCAAAATAATGTTCCTCACTGGAGAAAGAAGCATGGACTGTGTAAGGATTACTGGAACTGGAGAAACCATGCAGTTAGATTAAGGGTTTGGAGATTGGGAAGTGAAATCCCCCAGGGATGGGAGATGAGATGTGGAATGGGATCCAGTATCCAAGGCGGACACTTCAGATGAGACCTTAGGAAGGAGAACCACATCTGATGAGGCCAGAAAGGGGCAATGAGGATGAGAGTGCTCTTCAGATGATGAGCTTTCTGTAAGACTTTGGGTATTAGGGGAACAGGAGGGTAAGCATAGAGGAGACTCGGAGGCCAATCGTGAACAACAGCATCCCTGGGTGACTCCCCTGAAGGGGGAATCAGGGCAAAGTGCTGCATTTCTGGTTGACTGGGGAAGCAAAAAGGTCGCAACATGGTTGACCCCAATGGTCGAAGATCTGCCTTGACACAGACAGATTCAGGGACCAATCGTGAGGACTCAAGACGGACCTGCTGAGTTTGTCGGACTGCATGTTGGAACTCCCAGGTATATGACTTGCAAGAAGAAAGCGACTGTAAGACATCACCCATTCCCACACTCTTACGGCCTCTCGGCACAGAGGATAAGAATGTGTTCCTCCTTGTTTGTTGATGTACCAGACTACAGCCATGTTGTTCATCTGAATTGCTATAGTCCCCAGAGGGGAGGCAGTCCTGACAGACTTGCAATGTTAAAAAAACTGCTCTCATCTCCAAGACATTTATGTGCAATTTCATCTCTGTAGGGGACCATGTGCCTTGAACTGTCCAGCCCTGAAAATGCCAACCCACCCAACAGGGAGGTGTCTGTGGTCACTGTGGCCTTGGGCAGGGGAAGAGAGAAGAACCTGCAACTGAAGCTACCAAATAAGATGAATTCCTGCATACTTGTGTCAATTTTATTGTCATCGACATGGGCTGAGACGGAATGGACCACTGGACAGCCAGGGTCCACTGGAGAACTCGCATATGATACCTGGCAAGTGGCACCAACTGAATGGCAGCTGCCACTGAGCCTAACATTTTGAGAATCAAATGAACAGGTAGGCGTGTTAGATTCAACAAAAGAGAAACTTGATCCTGAATCAGCTGGACCCTGCGGGTAGGCAGTATTGCAGTCTCTTATACCGTGTCCAGCAGGACTTCAATGAATTCCAGGTTTTGGCTTGGAATTAGATTTGATTTGGGCAGGTTCACTGTGATACCTAGATGCTGGAAGAGCCTGAGGACATATCTCGTTGCCAGTGTTAGTTGATGCCTCATGGGTGCTGTGAGAAGCCAATAATTCAGGTACAGGAAAACCTGGAAACCCTGCAGCCAAAGATGAGCTGCCACCACTGCCATACATTTGGTAAACATCCGGGTGGCTGTGGTGAGTCCAAAGGGCAGACCTCTGAACTGATAATGATTGGCCCCTAGCCAAAAGCATACGTGTCTCCTGGAGCATCTGTCAATCTTTATATGATAGCATGCATCCTTGATATCCACTGAGCACACCCAATTATCCTTGCGCAAGAGAGGGAGAATGGACTGTACAGTGACCATCCATAACTTGGACTTCTTGACAGAAAGGTTTAACTCACTGAGGTCCAGAATTAGACACAGGTCCTCGGTATTCCTTCACACCAAAAAGAAACCACAGTAAGTTTGGGGACCTCTTGAATGGCTCTTTTTTGAAAGAGGTCCTGAACCTCAAGACAGGAAAAAAACCCTTTGGTGAGGTTGTACGTCTAGGAGAAATCTTAGAATTGGAGGGGGCTGGGAAAAAGGAGTGGAGTAATATACACAAAATATATAGTTCTGTATAAATCATATCAATATTCACAAATGACATAGAATTATTTACAAAATTCCAGATAGCTGCGCTGCAGCATAACAGGGGCATTAGTAAATGACATCTTAAAGGGGTCCACAAACCTGCAAACTCAAAGCTAGGCATGCCACCTGATAGTGATGCCTCTGGCTGCTGCTTGAAAGGTGGCCTCAGCAGTACTGGAAATCAGCCTCATCGAGGCATTCGGAAAGGAAGTGAGAGTGTACAGCCTCAGAGAGACTTGCTTGAAGCTCTCTGGAGGCAACATCTCTGACAGGGAAGTGGTAAAGCTCTGAAACCAAATTCCTCTGAAGCAGAGTAAAGTGGGCCAAGTAATTGGATGGTCTCAGATCAAAAGTAGCTGAGGCAAACGCACGCTTTCCAAAATGACCAATCGCCTGAAACTCCCTGTTTGGAGGATGGACCAAGAAGCTCTGCTCAGCTTCCTCCTCCTTGGTAGCAGTAGCCACCACAATGGCATCAACAGGGACCCCTTTGCTCCAAAAAGACCTATCCTTAAGTGAGAATAAGAAACGTATCTTCTTTCTTGGGCACATGTTCCACCGTATCAAGCTCCTTACAAGCCCTGCTAGTGATGAGGTCCACAAGCTCCTTAGCAGGGGGAAAACCCAGGCCAGTAGATGGGCCCGTCCCAAATGCCTTCAGGAACACAGACTCCTCCGAAGATAGGGGCTGGGAAGACCACCCACCTCTCTGAGAACTTCCAGGATGTCCCCAAAGGAAACCTCCTAAGGCAGAAGTCTGGGGGACCTATCTCCCTCTTCAAAATCCGTGTCTTCGGTGAGGGACTCTCTGGGGGAGTCCAATGCCGCCTCTTACACTTTCTCTTCCAAGGGGGCTCCTCCACGGTAGGCTTAGGGGAGGACTTGGAAGAGATGGGTATCCCAAGTGGGGTATTGCCCTTCTGAAGGCGCTTACGAGAGGGCTGACCCTGGATGGATGATGAGGCCTCAGCACCCGATCCCAAGAAAGGCAGAGGAGGACCATGAGAAGGAGGAGGGTAACTACCAAACTGGAGAAGTCCTCTTTATGGCCCGGAAGGCCGACCGACTGGATGAATTCTCCCCATCCCTGGTGGGAAGGGGAAAATGACCCTGATGCAGTGCCGAAGCCACTGGATGATAGCCCTGAGCTGTCCAGCACAGAAGCCCCCAAGGGAAGGGAGCAGTCTGAAAAATCCAGACCCAAACCCACCCCTAGGGAACCAACACTGACCTCTTGGAGATGAGGTCCACTCTGGTCTGAGGGCTGTGGGAAAAGAGGCGGCCAGGGCTCTGACGGTGTCAAGAAAGGGAGATACCCGACACTGTTAGCCTCCCAGTATGAATCTCTGGATCCTGACATTAAAAAACCTGTTGGATTGGAAAAGCAGAGTGGAGACCTGCGGATGGGGAGGGTTCCCTAGCCACATGGGCTGGGAACGGCAGCAGGCCCAACTCGATTTTGGATTTGAGGAAACTCCTCATCATCCTATTCATGTCCTATGGAAGTACAGTCAAAAAGTATTAGTACCTCACCAAAGTTCTGCCAATCGATAAACAAGGCAAAGTAAAGGAAAAAATCGTTGCAGAACACTGCTATGTTGTCCAAGTTCTTTTAATACTGTATAAAATCCAAACATTCGACAAGATGAGCGCTTTCGGGTACAATCCCTTCATCAGATCTGATGAAGGGATTGTACCCGAAAGCGCTCATCTTGTCGAATGTTTGGATTTTATACAGTATTAAAAGAACTTGGACAACATAGCAGTGTTCTGCAACGATTTTGCCCTATGGAAGTAGACTTCTGGATGACCTGGACAAAGCTGAAGAATGGCCAGATCTTGCTGGAGAACTGGCCTTTTATCCCGACGTTCTGTGGCTTTGAGAAGGAGATTAGCTCTTAAATCTCGGATCTGATCTCCTGGAGGATCTGTAAGGGGAACCCTCTATAACAATAGGATCGGATGCTACTGTTGCATCTTACAACCTCATAGGATCTGAAGAATTGGGAGCCATACCAGATGGATCTGGCAAACTGCTCGGATACAGGGATGGCCTGCCTGCCTTTACTCAGATCTGAAGGACTCCGATCTGATGAGGCCTTGGACCAGAGAGCCTGATCCGAAGTTCTGGGAATGACATACCTTGAATCTGAAGCCAAAGAAGATGGACTCAGATTGGGGAATCTGCGATCAGAGAGGCTCTGCTTTTTAGGCAGCAAGGAAGACAACACCCCATGGGGTAGGAGGAGGTCTCTTCATTGGCTCCTGCGAAGACGTGGAAGGGGAGTCCAAGGACATAGAACCCCTTGTGCCAATCCCTTATGGAGAAGCTTGCTGTAGTGCTCTACAAGGGCCCTGGGGCTGAATGCGGCATAAATGTCATACTCAACCTCCAAGTTCGCCGACCATGGACAGTAGAGACACTCCTTGTGTGAGTTGGAGCACGGCATCTTCCAACTGCACAAGGAGCATGTCTTAAAGCCTGCATGTTTTTCAGCCATACTGACAAAGTACAACGCACGCACACACACACACACGCACGCACACGCACACGCACACGCACAACAGCAAAGATTTTTTTTTGATAGAAAAGACTACTCTAAGAAAAGGCGCAATGCGCCAAGCACTAGAGGTGGGGAGGGGAGAACCTACCTATACCAACCACTAGGTTCTGACAGGGAGGGGAGGAAATACAATTAAACTAAAAGGAAAGCAGTTAAAGACAGCAGTATCAACCCAAAAAAGAGGAGAGAGAGAGAGAAAACAGCCAAAAAAATGTTACTTAGTTATATTCCTAGTGCTTGAGCTTGGACCATGTCTGGAGAGATTCAGCAGCAAATGAGATCTTGGGGTTAGAAGGCAGAAAGGGATTATGGGAAGGGGAGGAGCATGAGCTCTGGATCTGTCTGAGAAGTGGCCGGCTTGGATCAGAGATTGGATCCTAGACCCACCTGTGAGGAATAATGACACAGATAGCATCAGACACCACAGTTGTGTAAAATCTTACCATAATAGTAGAGATCCTTCTCTTCACTTCTTCACATTAGAGATCCTCTGTCAAGGGTGGCCCGATGTCTGGCCAGTATATCAAAGCCTTTAGATTGCCATTAGGTGCGTCGTATGTCACACGTATGCTCTGCGCGTAGCATAGGGCATAAAGCTGACATCGGAAGTACCATCCTCAGAACTGACAGCCCAACAGGAACGGCAATCTAAGGAAAAGAGGTAATCAGTACATTCAGAAGAGAAATGAACCAGGGGGTGGAGGAAGGGAGTGGATACTGCAACAGTGAAGAGAAGGACATCTACAGTTATGGTAACATTTTACACAACTGTAGTACATCCTTCCATATCACTGTTGCAGCATTCTTTACATTAGGGAGAGTGCCAAAGCTCAAGAAGGAACATGGGAGGAAGAAGAACCATCAAAGCCCTCAAGAAGCAATGAAGGATGGCCCATCAAAACCAGCTCTAGCTCTGGATATTCCATCCAACTTGTAGTGCTTGGTAAATATATGCATGAAAGTTCAGGTAGCTGCTTCAAGAATAGAGTTAGTGTCCAAACCCCTGAAAAAAGCACCAGAAGAAGCCATAGCCCTAGTAGACTGAGCATTCACAGAATAAGGAAGGCTCTTACCATAGAAGGAATAACAAAAAGAAGTAGCTTTAGACAGCCAAGAAGAAACAATTTGCTTAGACAGAGCTAATCCCAAGGACCTGAAAGGAAAGAAAAAGCTGATCAGTTTTCCTAATAGTCTGAGTCTTATCTAAATAAAATATGAGTTGTCTATGCACATCCAACATTTGCAACACCTTCTCATTGGCAGATTGCGGAGAAGGTAAAAAAGTGGGGAAATTAATAGATTGATTAAGGGAAAACTCATTCACCACCTTAGGCATAAAAGGAGGATTAGTACACAAGGACACAATGTCCTTAAGAAACACCAAAAAAGGAGGACAAGCAATAAGAGCTTGAAGCTTAGACACCTGACTGGGAGAAGTAAGGGCTTACAAAAGAACAGTCTTCCAAGAGCACTGTTGCAAGGAAGCCAAAGCTGCAGGCTCAAAAATAAGCCAGAGTCAATTTTTCCAAAACACAATTAAGATCCCAGGGAGGAGGAACAGGCTTCCTGGGAGGGCTAATATGAAGGATGCTTTTAAGAATTGTTTACCCTCAAATCTAGAAGTTAAAGGAGGAGATAAAGGCAGACAAGCAGAGATAAATGACAAGTGGGCCTTAACAGGAGAATAAGCCAACCCAGCACTGAGCAATTCACACAGATAAGTGAGAACCAAACGAACTTCTACTGAAAGTGGATGCAGGTTATGAGAGACACCAAACAGAAAACTTCTTCCATTTGGAGAAGTAGGATTTTCTAGTAATTTGGTATCATGGCCTCCTGCAGGACCTTAAGCATGTCCTCAGAAAAAAAGATGCCTGTGTGGAATCAAAATCCTATCACCCATAGTATCAGTTGAAGAGTGGACAGGTGGGGATGGATGAGAGATCCCTTGTCTTGTGTGAGTAGGCCCACCCTGTGAGGTAACTTGTGATGATTGCCCTTGGCTAAATGCAAAAAAAGAGGGAACCAATGCTATCTTGCCCAAAAGGGAGTCACCAACAAGATTTTGGGAGCATCCTGTTGAATTTTGAACTGGACTTTTGGAATGAGGGCAAGGGGAGGGAAACCATAAAGAATCATCCTCTTCCAAGAAAGAGAGGGTGTCCACCTTCCAAACCAGATTACATGGGTCTCTGGCACAAAAAAGAGGATGTTGTCTGTTCAGAGGGGATGCAAATAGGTCTACCTGAGGAGTACTCCACTGGTGGACAATGTCCAGAAACACATCCCTGTGAAGCATCCATTCTTGGGATTGAGTTAAGGACCTACTCAATGTCTGCAGTACTGAGCATATAGTATACTTGGCTTGCTGTGTCACATGCAATAAATTTTATGTAGGTAAAAAGTACAGTTTTGTACCTACCATAAATGTAGATGTCCGATAGACATGCAACTGCAGTCATAACATATGGGTTGTCCTGCCTCAGGCAGCCCTCGGTCGGCCAGATTCCAAAGTCTGGGTCCGACGTCAGCTGATGTCGCATTTCTCTCCGACGTCAGAGCGGCTGGAGTACATAAGCATCAGCCAACGCCATTTTCTTCAGTGTTTCTTGCCCCAGATGCCAGGTGCACTCCAAGGAAGGCTGTAATCAAATTTGGAAGACAAAAACAGGATTCCAGACAAATAAATGAGCAATAAAACAAATACACCATAACAGATATCCCCAGCTAAGAGAAACAGGGATAGGAGTGGACCCTAGGCATAGAGGGGTATGGAGGGAGGGAAAATCCAACTGCAGTTGCATGTCTATCGGACATCTACATTTATGGTAGGTACAAAACTGTACTATGTCCTTCAAGAATGCAACTGCAGTCATAACATATGGGTAGAATACCATAGCTTAGCTGGGGGAGGAGGAATGCTCTAGGAAAAAGATGGTATGGCAATCAAACCCTGCAGGACTGCCGAAGCAAAGCCTGCTCTGGATCTGGAGTATAGAGGGAGATTGTAGTGTTTGGAGAATGTATGCACGGAGCTCCATGTAGCAGCTTCTAGAATGTCCTTAGTAGGCACCCCTCTTAAGAATGCTGTAGAGGTGGCTGTAGCTCTGGTGGAATGTGGTCTGACATTGGCTAGAACAGTCTTTCCATGGAAGGAATAACAAAATCTGATGCAATGTCCAATCCATTTTGAAATGGTCTGTTTTGAAATTGCTTTTCCTTGGACTGCAGGGGCGTAAGCTACAAAAAGTCGTTCAGACTTCCTACTGGCCTTGGTTCTGTCCAGGTAGTATCGAAGTTGTCTGTGAATGTCCAAGGTATGTAACAGTCTTTCCCCCTTATTCTCAGGATTGGGGAAGAAAGCAGGCAGATGAATAGCTTGATTTAAAGAAACCCTAGATACCACCTTTGGCATAAAAGTAGGGTTGGTCCTTAATGAAACCCTGTCTCTGTGAAAAATTATGAACGGTGGTATTGCCATTAGGGCCTGTAGTTCCGAAACCCTTCTTGCTGAGGTAATTGCCAACAGGAAAGCTGTCTTCCATGAGAGAAATTGCAAGTCAACTGAAGCTGCTGGCTCAAATGGAGGTAGAGTCAGTTTTTCTAGGACAAAATTGAGGTCCCAGGCTGGCACTGGGGCCTTTCTTGGTGGTTTAATGTTCTTGATTCCCCTGAGGAATTGCCTTAGCAAAGGGAGTGAAAAGACAGGAGGATCCGTGTTATATCTAGCTGAAATAGCTGATGCATGTATCTTTATGGAAGAATATGAGAGGCCGTTCTTTAGCATATCTGCCAAATATTCCAAGATGAGTGGGATGTTCAACAATGATGCATCATGTCCTTTGCTGGTATTCCAATTGCTGAATCTCTTCCATTTTGCTAAGTAAACCTTTCTGGTGGATGGTCTTCGAGCCTCTGTTAGTATCCACTGAACTTTCTTGGAGAGAGATAGGTTGAGGTTATTTATGGGATCTCCCAGGCTGTTAGCTGCAGTGTCTGAAGGTTTGGATGCACTGTTTTGAAATTGTGTTGAGTCAAAGTAGAGGCCATTGGGGAAGGGCCCACCTCCTGGTGTGACATATGCTCCGTAGTAGTGGGTACCAGTGTTGTCTTGGCCAGTCCGGAGCTATTATGATTCCCTTGGGTCTCTCTGCTTTGATCTTTAGTAATACTGAGGTCATCAGTGGCAGAGGTGGGAATGCATAGATTGTTAGGAAGTTCCAGTTGAATGAGAGAGCATCTATTTTCCAAGCTTTTGGATGGTATGTCCTTGTGCAGAATTTTTGTAGATGATGGTTGAGGTGAGAGGCAAATAGGTCTACTTCTGGCCTGCCCCATGTCGAAGTGAGTTGTGTGAAGATCTTTGGATGTAACCTCCACTCGTGTGGATCTGTGAAATTCCTGCTTAGGCTGTCCGCCAACACATTGTCTTTGCCTGGAACAAACTGGGATTGTAACCGGATGTTTAGGCTCAGTGATTTTTCCCAAAGATGCATTGTCAGTCTGCAAAGGGGGTAAGAGTGGGTGCCCCTTGCTTGTTTATATACCACATCACAGTGGTGTTGTCTGTCCGTATCAGTAAATGGCCTTGCTGAAGTTGGTGTTGAAAGGCCTCGATGGCATGCATTACTGCCAGCATTTCCTTTTGGTTTATATGCAGATGTGTTTCCTTTGGAGACCATTGTCCTTGTATACACCTGCCTTCCATGTGCGCCCCCCCATCCAAGGTCTGAGGCGTCTGTGGTCATGGTCTGTGTTATCTGTGGTTTTTTGAATGACATACCTGTGTTTGCCTGGCTCACCGAGGCCCACCATAGGAATTCCTTTTGTAGGCATGGAATGAGCGGTACGGTTGTCTCCAAGTTGTTGCTGTGCTGAGACCAAATGCTTTTTAGGTACCATTGAAGCTTTCTCATGTGTAGTCTTGCTAATGGAACTAGGAGAATGCAGGATGCCATGTAACCCAGGGCCTGTAGGAATCTCCTTGCAGTCATCTGGGTGAGTTTTGCTAAATCTCTGAAGTAATGAGTTAACTTCTCTTGCTTGTCTTCTGTCAGGTAAGCCATTTGAGAGGCTGTGTCTAATTTGGCTCCTAAGAAGATTATTTGTTGGGATGGCTGCAGTCTTGACTTTTGGAAGTTGACTGTGTATCCCAGAGCTTGAAGTAATCGTATGACATAGTCCAAGTTTTTTGTCAACATCAATTTGTCGTCCGCTTGTATGAGGCAGTCGTCCAGGTGCGGGTAAATTTGTATCCCTGGAGCCTGCAATGAGCAATTACTGAAGCCAGGCATTTTGTGAATACTCTGGGCGCAGTAGATAAGCCAAATGGCAATGCTGAGAATTGATAATGCTCTGGCCCTGCAAGAAATCTGAGGTATCTTCTGCAGCTGTGTCTGATAGGGACATGCAGGTATGCCTCCTTGAGGTCCAGAGTAATCAGCCAAGACCCCTTGCCCAGCATGGGAAGGAGTTGCTGTAGAGTCAGCATTTTGAACTTTGGTACTATGAGAAAGGTGTTTAATGCGGACAAATCCAGTATTGGTCTCCATTGAGATTCTTTTCTTGGCACAAGGAACAGTCTTGAGTAGAACCCCTGGCCTTTTTCTTGTTGTGGAACTCTTTCTATTGCTTTCATCCGAGTCAGCAGAGAGATTTGCTTGATAGCCTCTGCCCTCTGGTTTTGTGGTAGGTTTGGCATGCCTTGTTTTCTTGGCAAGGTATGAAAATGGAACCTGTAGCCTCAGTCTATAATGTCCAAAATCCATTTGTCCTTTGTCAGTCTGTGCCAATTTTCTGCAAACAGAGATAATTTCCCGCCCAAGGGAGCTTCTATTTGCTCCCTGGTAGGCGGAAGTAGAGGAAAGTCATTGAGATTGTGGCTGTGGGGCAGGTGAAACCCCTGCGTCGCTTCTTTGGTTTCCTGGCTGCCATTGTCGTCCCCTGTAAGGACCTCTGTATTGGCCTCTTCCTCGGCCACGTCTGTTTTTACCCCTTTGAAACTTTTCTGGATTAGGAAAGGACCAGTTTTTTGAAGGCCAATTCCTACTGAATCTGGGGGGTTGAACCTGGAGGAAATCTTTCACCGTCTGAACTGATTTTGCTTTTTCCTCGATGGTCCTTAACACATCCTTAGCATTAGCACCAAAAAGCTTGTTCTTTTCCCAAGGTGCATCCAGAAGTTTTGCCTTTACATGATCTGGTAGAGGTTGATCTTTTAACCATGCATGTCTACGAATGACTGCCCCTGTCATAGCTGCCCTACATGAAGCTTCCAGTGCATCATATCCACACTGTAGGAAGTGATTGCTTACTTGCTGAGTATTATGTACAGCTTCCTGCAAAGCCTTCCTGTCTAAAGGAACAGGAGTGGCCAATGTTTTTTGTAAATCTTCTAACAGGAAATCCTGATATTGTAACATATGAAAAAGGCAATTCAAAGCTCTCATAGATAAGGTAGTGGATGTGTAAACCTTTTTGCCCCATCTCTCTAATGACCTAGCTTCCCTGTTGGAGGGCAATGGATTTTTAGAGGTGGAAGCTGAAACTCCTTTAGGCCCCTGTGAAATAGTTTCCAAATCAGCAGTATGGGCCCTGAATAAATGGGAATGTGTTTCTGGAACCCTGTAATACCTGTCTGGCTTGGCTGGAGCAGGAGGAAGTGAGTTAGGGGTAACACTAGAGTCAGAATATAAATCATCCAAAACATCAAGTACAGGAGGAATAGCTAAGGGCCTGTGCTGGGGCTTCTTAAGGAAAGTTCGAAGGCGTTTTCTGGAATCAGAATATTCCTGGCCTTGCCACTTGAAATGTTCCCTCATGGTATGCAGAACTTCCCCAAAAGAAATATCCTCAGGAGGGGAGGCCGAGGGGATGGAATCCTCTGCATCCGAGTCCTCATAGGTCTGGAAGAGCTCTTCCTGGCTATCAGAGTGGACAGAGCCCTCAGAATCTTCATCTGACGGAATAGGGTCAGAGGGTTCAACCCGGGGCCTTTTATCAGAAGGAGGCTGGGATCCTCTCTCAGGATGGGCCTGTGAACCTCTAATCATAGAAATTAAATCGGCAGCCATCGACATAATTTGTGTCTCTGGAGTAGGCTGAGGTAAGGTTTTAGTAGTAAGATGTTTTGTTTTGCTGGCTGCCTTAGCCCTAGTGTAGGCCTTAATAGACATGGCCATAGGAGGCCTGGCATCTCCACGTGCAGGAGTGACCTTGTCTACAGCAATGGTCTCGGGCATTTCCTCGGTTTCGGTATCCGGAGGAAAATCAATAACTGGCGTCGGAGTGATATCCGGAATCGGAGTCATCGGTAATGAGGTGTCTTCGGTTCGGAGCGGTGGAGAGACTGTCTCAGAGGGAACCGGAGCACTCGTGGTAGGTTTTGGCGTGGAGTCGGTGGTAGACGCGGGCCGAGGATGTCGGTCCCGGTCTTTTCGTTTCTTGGGAGTTTGCGATGTCGGAAGTTCCGACGGCATTGTGTAAGCAAATTTTTCGCCGAAAAAATCTTCAGCGAACTCCGCCCGGCGCCTGAGAGTGCGCTTGTTGAAGCGAGCACAGGCTACACAGGCCGAGACGTCGTGGTCTGGGCCAAGGCAAGGAAGACAGTAAGAGTGGAAATCCTTATGAGGTATTTGTTTACCACAAGAAAGACAATTGTTAACTTTTTCAGTAATTTCTGACATCGGCTGAGGCAAGAAAAGGTCCCCAACGGGTACTTAGCTTTTTTGATGACTTCGGAATCGAAGAATACAGGAGCTGACCGACCGGCACTTGCGAACTGCTTCTGCTTCGGGCACCGCGCGGCAAGAAAGACTGAAGAAAATGGTGTCGGCTGATGCTTATGTACTCCAGCCGCTCTGACGTCGGAGAGAAATGCGACATCAGCCGACGTCGGACCCAGACTTTGGAATCCGGCCGACCGAGGGCTGCCTGAGGCAGGACAGCCCATATGTTATGACTGCAGTTGCATTCTTGAAGGACATCAGATAAGGGTACTAATGGACCATTATAAGAGAGCACTTATAACACATTAGGACAGGTTCAGAGAATAATGCCCTATCTAAGCATGTGAAAGACACATAAACAGCACATAGTTTTAAATTTCAAGTCATAGGCAAGTTTGAGGTCAGTAAACAAAAAGTGATGTAAGAAATTTAACTGAATGTTTGGAAAGTAAATGGATAGCTAGGTTGAGAGCAGATTATGGTTCAGGTTTAAATGAAAAAATACCTATTAAACCTATAGAATAACCACAGCAGACAAGGAATAATTGTAAAAAACCACAAACAGCAATCCAGCAACTCCGTAGTAGGAATTTATTTAGAACACCAGTTTAGAAATCTCTAGCGCCTCGGCCAAAAGCCTTTAACAGAGTACAACCATTAAAAAATATCAAAAGGAATAAAAGAAAAAGGTACAGTAGTGTGTGGTAAATGCACTATTTGCAAATATGTGACTCAAAGGTTTGATAAAATTAATAACAAGAATTTTGAGACAAATGAATGTTTTACTTGTAAGAGCCAGAGAGTTATATATGCAATTAAATGCACATGCAACAAATTCTATATAGGCGAAACAAAAAGACAATTCTCCTGTAGAATAAAAGAACACATAAGGGATGTTAGGAATTACAAAATAACTAGTCCTGTAGCTATACATTTTAATGAAATACATATGGGTAGTTTAGATGGTTTTCAGGCTACAATTTTAGATAGTATAGTCTGTAATAAATTTATGAGTGATGAACAAGTTAAACAACTATTAAGGAAAAAAGAAGCATTTTTAATTCTGAAATTTAATACTATGTTTCCTGTGGGATTAAATCAAGAATGCTTCTGGAAAAGTTTTGTGTAAATATGGGTCTGTTGTTTTAAGAAGAACTGTTTAAAAAGTTTGTTATATAAGTAATTAATCAATTACTTTATTATTCAATTAAGGTGTGGCATATATGGACCTGCAGTTTTTTAATGGTTGTACTCTGTTAAAGGCTTTTGGCCGAGGCGCTAGAGATTTCTAAACTGGTGTTCTAAATAAATTCCTACTACGGAGTTGCTGGATTGCTGTTTGTGGTTTTTTACAATTATACCTATTAAACCTATGTTGAAGGCGCGCCCACCTTTTAGGTAAACAATCAAATTTAAAAAAAAAATTGTTTTTTTTTACATGTCATATAAGTTATACTTATAGTTTTCTGGATTTTATTAAATGTATTATGTTTGTTAGTTGTTTTTATGTAAAGTGTCTGATTCATGCTTTTTCATTGGATATTATCTTTTTAAGAGTTAACTGATTTAGTTGAACATGTGATTGGCTATGTATACAAGTTATCTTAGTAAACACGAGTTTTATACATCTGATGAAGCAGGATATGTAGCTGTGAAAGTGCTTATGTCACTCTGGAATAAATGCTTTTTGTTTTATGAAAGTAGCCTGGTTTCGTCTCGATACACTTCTTTGCTTTGGGATTAATTTTGTAGTGTTTGTAAAGGTGTGTACAGAGGACCAGTAGAAGGCTCCAAAATAGAATTGGAATCTATTCCTTTGTGGGAAGCTCCCTAAGGAAGGGACTGCCCTGCTGGAATGTGCTTTAAGGCAGGAAAATAGGTTCTTATAGTGTGAGTAGCAGAATGAGCTAGCCTTTGAAATCCAGGCTGCAACAGAAGTTTGTTTGGACTGGTTAACCCAGCTTAAATGATAAAGGATATGAAAAGCTGGTCAGTCTTCCAGAAGGATTTAGTTTTGTCCAGGTAAAATATGAGGTGTCTGTGAATGTCCAGAGACTATAAAACCCCATTCACCCCTGTTTTGGGCATTAGGAAAGAAAATGGGCAGATGAATAGACTGATTAAGAGACAGCTTGCTCACTACCTTAGGCATGAAGGATGGGTTAAGCCCAAAGAGTTGTTCTTTCTTTGTGAAAAATAAGAAAAGGGGGAAATGGCCATAAGAGCTTGAAGTTCAATGGTGAGGGCCAAAAGGAGGATGGTTTTCCAAGTATAAAATTTTAAAGGAGCTGGTTTAAAGGGAGACAGAGTAAGATTTTGTAGCAAAAAAATAGGTTTCCAAGGTGGCGATATGGGTTTCATTGGGGTGTTAAGATGTAGAACCCTTCTGAGGAAAAGCTTGACCTCCAGCCTAGCCATAAATGGGGAGCTAAGAGGGAGTAAGGCATTGATAGACAAATAAGCTTTTACAGAAGGGCAGACCATGCCTGACAGAAGTTTGCAAAGGTACTGCAGGACCATAGGGACTTGTGCTAAAACTGAGTCTTGACTCTACTTGCAGGACCAGAAAGATAAGTATTTTCACTTTGAAGTCTAAGATTTTCTAGGGGTGAGTCTCCTAGCCTCTTGTAGGACTTGTACAACCTCTTTAGAGAAAAGATGACTTTGAGGTATTAAAAACCTATCCTGCAAAATGGTCAGGCTGACAGATGGAAGATTTGGGTCCAGCAGCAAGCCTTTTTACCAAATTATAAGGTCCAGCTGTAGAGGAACTATCCTGTAATTTCTCTTTGCCAGATGAAAAAGGAGGGGCAACCAATGTTGCCTCAGCCAAAATGGAACCAGTAATTGGAGTTTTGGTGTTTCCCTTTGTGATTTGAGTAGTATTTTTGGAAGACAAGGCGAAGGAAGAAAGGGACAGAGGAACTTTCTTGTCCATTGGAAAGAGAAGGCATCCGTATTCCAGGCTGTGGGGAAAGGGTCCTTGGTGAAGAAAAAGGGGAGCAGATTATTCCTTGATAAATCAGAGAGGTCTGTCTAAGGGGTGCTACACTGAAGTGTGTTGCTGTGGAAGATCTCTCTTTTCAGTCTACTTGTGGAATCCTCCGGGGAGTGACTTGAGCAGTCTGCTAACACATTGTCCTGAGAAGGGATGAAGCTGTGAGTGAACTGTTCAGGTGTGTTAGCAAATTCCATGTCTCCTGTGCCAGCCTGCATAGCTGGTAGAACCTGGTACCTCCCTGCTTATTTATGTACCACATGACTGCAGTGTAGTCTGAGAACACTTGGAGTGATCCCGGTTTCCAAACGTGGGGGGGAATCTGAACAGCTTGCAGAAGAACCCTTATTTCTTTTAGGATGGTGTGTTCCTTCAGGAAGTGCGTGTGCCATTTCTCATGCACTCAGTGTGATCCTGTCCATGCCCTCCACAGTTCATCCAAGGCGTCCGTGCAAGTCTGCCGAAGAGGAAGAGAAGTTGAGAAAGGAAATCCTGGATTGAGAATGACATGTCTCTTCCACCAGGTAAGCTCTTTCTTGAGGCTAAAGAGGTCCAAGTGGTGGGACCACAAGGATTTCAGATATTATTGGATTTTTCTCCTGTGAAGCCTGGCCAGGGGAAGTATATGGATGGTAACTTAGCACTCTTCAAGAAAAATCTTGATGACTGGATGGGAAATAGGAAATTCACCCCAGGGATCATTTCTGTGACTCTGCCCGACAGGGGCACAGGAAAATAATTTTCTTGGGTGGCGAAAGACAGGGTACCTTTTTGGCTAAGCTTATATATGCCCTAGGGCTAACAGCCTAGTACCTACCTATGAACCTATACCAAGGTCCTTAGAATCTACTTTGCTGTGCAATGAGCTGTGAAGAGTGGTCTTGGAAGTACCTGGATAGACGGAGAAATATTTTGGTGAGGAAGGAGGGCATACATTTTGTGTGTGTCCAGTCTGCATCCCATAAACACCAGGTCCTGTGTAGGGACCAAGTGTGTTTTTTTTTTTTTTTTTTTTGTAATTTTTGATAAAAACCCAGACTTGTTGAAAGGTGAAATGAACATGCTGCAAAATAATGTCTGGGTGAGAGCCCCTGGATCAGAAGGTGGGGAAAGTTTGAATTCTTAGAGTGTGACAGAAAGCTACTACAGGTGCTAGGCACTTTGTGAATGCTCTTGGTGTCGTGGAAAGACCAAAGGCAGAGCAGTAAACTGAAATCATGAGTCAGAGCAAAACCTGAGGAATCTCCTGCAGGATAGACAGATAGTGATGAGTAGCTAAGAGTCCTTCAGATGATCTAATGGCACTAAGAAAGCCTGCGGTAGTATGCAAGGAACAAAGGTCTGAAGGGAGAGCATTTTGAAACAGGGTAGTGGGGATGAGGCAATGGGAGAGGTGCTGCAGAGGTAGTCACACCTTTTGTCCCCAAAGAGTGGCCTCACAGCTGGGGTTTTCCTTGTGATTTTTCAGAGAATCTTTTCGTATGGGTTGTCCTTTGCTTCTGAACAGCCCTAGGGTCCCTTCTAATGAAGGATGTTGACTTGGCTGGGTAGTTCCTATGGTATTTAGGAAGTGAGGAGAGTAGGAACTTCCTGCAATCTTTCATGATTTTATCTTGATCTTGGAAAGTTTGAACAGACTGGCCCATCTGAGAGCCAAACAGTTTAGTAGTCTTTGTCCACAGGTGAATCTAAAATTTTAGATTTAAAATCCTTCACCATAGGTCGATTGTGAAGTCATGCATATCTGCAGACAACAAATCTAGTGGCAGCTGTCCTACAGAAAGCATCTGCAGGACCATAATTGCACTTAATACTGTGTCTGGCAATCTAAGTGGCCTATGAAAGTAAGCTCGTATAGTCTGCTGTGGGAGGATCCAAGAGAACTTTGCTCAAGGAGGCCAGAAAAGATCAAATACTTAGTTATTTGAGTCTAGTAAATAACTGCCCTATAAGCAAGGGTAGCAGAGGTTTAAACCTTATTTCCCCATCTATCTAGGGCACTAGTACGTAGAACACTGGCACTAGGCAGAAGCTTACGGGGCTTATCTGAAGATAGATAAACCGATGAAGGGTCCTCCAAAGGGTTCTCATACAGATATTTTAGGTCATCAGGGGCCTTGTAAAACCTGTCTGGTCCCTTGGGAGTTGGAAATTGACAGTAAGGCGCAGAAGAGGTGGACTGAAAAGCATCCTGGAAAGCCTCAAGGACAGGAGGTATCAGAGAAGGGGCAGGGCACCCAATGACAAAAAGGACCGCTTATGGACATCAAAGATTTGAGTAGATTGCCAATCAAAGTGTTATCATGTTCTGTATAATCCCCTCAAAGGATACTTCTTCAATAGATGAATCAGGTGGGAGACAGTTCCCTTCATTAGAAGAAATTTGCCCTGGAGAACACATCTGAAAGAAATAGTCCAGAGAATGAGTCATCATCCTTTGCTTCATCAGAAAAAAGGGAGACCCAAGTGGGTTATAAGGGAGTAGCCTGTGGATGGGGAGACCCAAAGAGGGAGGTTTCAAGGACAATAGTTTTGAACAACTCTCCCTAGCTGCTGAAGGAGAGGCCACATGCTTAGTCTTCTGTTGTTTTTTTTTTTAGGTGCGATGTCTGCCTGGATGAGAAGAGGAGGCTTGAAACCCTGTCTGACCTCTATTACAAAACATGGTATTTCTTCTCTACCTAGAATTTATGGGACACTGTGCAGTCCTTCTGAAATGATTAGGTGTAGCTCCTTGGATCCACTGGCAGTCTACAAGGCCCCAGGAGCCATACCGAATTCTGATAGGGTACCAGTATCACTCAACTGAGCAGAAGTGGGAAGTAGCATGGGTTCTGTACCTTCAGTGGGTACATCAAGAGTCAGAAACATTGGACTGCTGATCCGATAAAGGCCACAAGTTTTTTCTTCAGTGGAAGAGAGAAGTTAGAGGTTGCAGAATCAGCCGTCTTGGACAGGACCAGCTGCTTATGACTCTGGGTCTCAAGGAAGGTGTCGAGAGTAGATGGCCTAGACCTAAAGGTTTTAGGAATGAACGATGGACAACGACAGCAGGACCTGGGATCATGTTCTGGGCCTAGGCAAAAAACACACTTGGTATACAAGTCCTTGTACAGAATCTGTCTACCACACACTGACACTTACCCTTCCTAGCTGACATCTACAACTTTCAAAAAACAAATTGTAAAGTAAAAAGGAAGCTTCCCCATCTGGGACCTCATCTGGATGAAACAAATGAAGCAAAGACACCAAAGACCAAACAGTGAATATTCCCAATGATGCTCGACCTATGTTCAGGCTGCTGACGAGACAGTCTTGAACAGCCACACACTTATGTTCATCATCTTTATATCCCCAACACATATGACCAAAGGTCATGAGTCGGACATATGACCTAAGGAAAGTAAAGCTTCTGTACTCCGGGTATCAGCAGTGATAACCCATTTGTCAGAATCACTGCAACAGTGATTTCAGTCAGGACATATACAGTTACAGTATGTCTGGTTAAACATACCCTCTCTGTTGAAAACCTTTTAAGTGATGGAACTGGTCAACTGCAAGGTTTGTCAAGCAGTGCAATAGTCGAATTTTGCTTCATTAAATTTTAGGCAAGCAGAAGCAGGGAGGTTGAGGCAGTAGGAAAAGACAACATCACATCCAATGTTGTCTGGGCCAAAAGGCAGTTAGTAAGACAAAACCTGTAAGAGTCCTCCTTGATCTTTATTAGAACTCTAGCAATCAGGGGAAAGGAGAGAAAGCTTAGAACATTCTCATCTAGGGGAAAGAAAGGGCTTCTGTTTTCTAAGCCCATTTACAAGGAGTCTTGGCTCATAACTTCTAAAACCGTTTGATGCAAATGAAGGCAAACAGATCTACTTAGGCATTTCCCACAGGCGGACAATCTCCTGCAAGACCTCTTGGTCCAACATCCACTTGTGCGACACTAACCCTGGATCTTGATCAGTGAGTCTGTTACAGTGTTCTTGTTTGAAAGGATGCAAGTTATCTGATGGGAAGCATTGCGCTGAAATGCCGCTTCCCAAGCAATTTTGGCTAGTCTACAAAGGGGATAAGACCTGGTTTACCTATTTGTTTTATGTATGACATAACTGTGGTGTGGGCTGTGATCATCAAAAGTGGTCCTGGAGTTTACAGTTGATTCAAGGATTTTAAAGCGTTTTATCGGGCCACTACTCCTTTCAGCTTGATGTGTTTTCTTCTTGAAGTGGAGATCCCAAATCCCCTACACTTTGATCTCTTTGGAAACTGCTTCACAGGCAGTCTGAAGCATATACTGTTACAAACTGAGTTAGATTGGGGAGGGGCTGGGACACCTGGCTTTATCTGTATCGGGTTTGACCCCCATACGACCTCTTTCCTGACAAATCCAGGAGCTGTGGAAAAGACAATGGATATGAGGGACTACTGGATCTTTCTTATATGACTGTTGACGCCAAATAGTCCAAAATTCTCAAAAATGTTCTTGCAGTGGTTATGGATTAGTAATCCAGATATAAGAAATGAAGCAGGTAAAATGGCACCTTTGTGAGAGACAGGTCATGACAGAAATGCCCAAAAGATATTCCAAAAATGTTAACTTGAGAGATGGAGTTAGGGAAGATTTCTCCAGGTTCAGAATGATGCCTAGTTTTTGAAAGAGGTTATGAAGAAGAGAAAGGATGTCTTGAATTGATTCTGTTAGGATGAAGCAATAGTGTAGAAATGGATAAATGTGGATTCCCTTAAGTCTGCAAAACGCAACAATGGAACTGTGGAGTGTCCACAGAGTAATGATGTAAACTGAAAATGTAATCCAGACACAAGAAAAACTCTTAAAATGATGTCTGAAGTCATTGTGGATTGGGATATGATGGTAAGTATCACTGAGATCAAAAGTTAATAGAAAGTCCTCATTTGAAAGAAGGGAAACAGACTGTAGATATAACATTTTGAACTTTGGCATTTTAAGAAATAGTGAAAGATCTAATATTGGTCTCCTGGTTCCTTCTTTCGTCTGTACTAGAAAAAAATCTATAGTATTACTCCTTTCACCATTAGGACTGGAGAACAGGTTCTATAATATCTTAAGCAAACATTTCTGACAAAATCTGAGGAAACAAATGTATTTGATTATTTGGATGAAGAGGGATTCTTAATTCTGGAGGAATATATTTGGATTGCCATTTATAACCCCCTTGGATTATTTCTAGTACCCAACCATTGATTATTTGCCCCCAAAACGTCAGGGCAAGAGACAGGCTGCCTGTTACTGTCATTGGTTATCCAGGATTGGATAAAGACATACTTACATACTCATACTTCTTTGGGGGTGGGTATCTGGAAGCCATTGCCCTTTTTTTTTTTTTTTTTTTTTTATTTAGTGTCCCCAATCATTTCTTTTACATTACTTTCGAGATTTTAGCTGCCCTGCTTTAAAAGGCATTCTTGATAAAGAACCAAGGGTTAGATGGACAGTTTCTACTATACTCGGGGACTGTGGAGTGAAAAAGGTTTACTCCCTACTTTAACTTGCCTCTTAAAGACATCAGCAAGGGAACCACTAAAAAGGACATCTTTCTCTGAAGGGTCATTAAGAATCTGGGATTCAACATCTCTGGAAGACTCTGTAATCCGAACCAGCTGTACAACCTCATAACAGCGCCTGTAGCTGCAGTTCCACAGACTGCATCACAGGAGCACTACATTTTGTGATCTGAGATGCAGAGGAAAACCTGGTCAGTGAAGATAGTGAAGACTTGGAAGCAAGCAGATTAGAAATTATCTGATGCATGTCAGAAAAATTAAGTAAGGTGGAATTTGGACTTGGCAATTTATAGCTCTCAAGGCCAGGGTTGAAAAGGTATAGACCTTCTTGCCAAATCTTGCCCTGCTATTATTATTGGGAATGGAGTTGGAAAAGACTATGGGCTTGAAAGCTCCATCCTTATCCACAGAAATGGCAACATGGTCTTCCACAGGATTTCTAGAAAAGTATTTGTGTGATTTTGGCACTTCATAAAACACGTGAGGCTTCTTTGGTGCAGGGGGCTGAGGATGAATGTGCAGAACTGAATGCATCCTCCAAAGCCACAAGAAAAGGAAGAACTGCCAGGGGTTTTGAGGAACTGAACTTAAGAAGACTGTACGACTACAATGTGGCACTGATGAATGTAGCAGCGAATGACTTGAGATTTAGAACCCTGTGGGATATGCATGTCAGAACTTTCTATGCATGTTACAAATGCATGTAAAACACTTGTCCTGACTGGAATCCTTCCTTCACCTCAAATGATGCCTAGATACAATGAAAAGATAACGGACTTCAATAATTGGTTAAATATCTGGTGTCACTTCAGGTGGATCCAGTATGTATCAGCATGGAATAAGATGCTAGACAGTCCAACTTGCTTTATGAAGGACGGCCTGCAGTATGTGTCAGCATGGTATGAAATGCTAGACAGTCCAACTTGCTTTATGAAGGATGGCCTGCAGTATGTGTCAGCATGGTATGACATGCTAGACAGTCCAACTTGCTTTATGAAGAATGGCCTGCACTTCTTGTTTTAAGGCTTTTACATACTGCTTAATCAATAGTGTTAAACATTTCCTTGAAGACATAGTTCTCAAACTGTTTAACTTAGGTTTAGACACTGGTTTTGCCTCTGATGAGTATCGCACAGCAGTGGTGATGCCTCTTCATATAGGTGGCTTTATAACTGACACAGGTAATTACAGACCTATCAGCCATACAAGCCTCATTAGCAAAAACAAGGAATGCAATATGACTGACCTCAAACTGTGATATTAAGAACCTTGTTAGACTTTACTCCCAACAATCTTTTGTGAAAGGTAGATGTCTGTTTAATTGACCTGGCTAAGGCCTCTGATACCATTCCCCATACTACTATCATAAAAAAGTTAAATGCTTTAAAAACTGGCCCATACTTGTTAAGAACAGAAAACTGGCTGAAAGAATACACACACTGCGAGTTGTAGGTGTCTCATCAGAAAGTATTAAAGTAAGCTTCTGAAAACTAAGAACAGGAATGCCTTCCTGTGCTGCTTTCTAAGTCTGTGGTGTTAACACATGCCTAGAATGTAAAAGGGTATATATGTGTAGATATTGGGGGAGGGGGAGACACAGGAAAGTCCTGGCAATAATGCAGATTTGTACAATGACATTAAGAAAAATATCAAGGCCCAACTGCAATAGTGTTGTAATTGCTAAAATATAGATGAGATCATAAGAGTTTAAGATGTTCCTAGATGATGGATACACTTCTGCATAGTTTAACATCTTGATACATGTATTTATGATCCATAATAATAAGAAAGTAAAAGGACAAATTAGCCCATAGGAATATTAAATGGTCAGTGGGCTATGGGATGAAATAAATAAGAAAAATAAAAGAATAAACTTAGTGCCGAAGCCTGTTGGCTAAATGGCTCATCTTTAAACAAATTAAAAATACTGTTTAAAGAAACTTAAAATCCATAAACTGCACTTCTTAATAAGGAAGGGGATATGAATAAGGAATCAGATATTCCAGTGTCTGGCTTCTGCAGGTTTAGGTCTAACTAATCTTATGTTTTGAATTATATAAAAAGAACATTAAGAGTGTATTGCAATACTTTGTAACTATTATGAATGAATCTTAATATTCATTATAGACCAAGATCACATATTCATAATAGAGGTGACCCCAGATTTAAACATATCCTAGATACAAAGAGTCATATGGAGATAAGAGACTTAAGTTAGATTATTTAGTATACACGAGTTAGTATCTAGGATGGTGAATATCTAATATCTACTGGAATTCACTACCCTCCCAGTGTGAGAATGTTGATTCAATGATCCTTTAATATAAAGTACATGTAGCAATACTACTTACCCATACTTTACAAAATATGCACCTATGCATTTATTTAAATTGTAAAAGCGTATACTTAAGATTCAAAAATAAAATAAATGAAAACTCCCTTCCTATTCCTAGTAACAATGCAAGTTTCCCAGCTTATCCAATTCTTCCAAACACAGAATACAAAATATTTTCATGAACTACATCGTTTAAGTTAGGTTACCCTAGTTAGTAAACAAATCTATTCTAAAGATTTGAATGTTATTTCGTGAGAACCATTGGCGAGTTTGATTAAATGCAATCATTTATATACATGTCTATTTATATTTAAAAAATAGGGTGAAAGGGTGAAATAAGGGGGAGATAGATGTAGTGATAATAGAAAGAGTAGAGTATGCAGCTTGCCTTTCAAAGGTTATTATAGGTTTACCTTTATATCAATCACACTTCGTCGACCGGCCACTTAATCGACTCATTTAAGTGAACCAAAAATTTTAAAATATCGAAAATATGTCGAATTTCGACACTTCCGGCCATGCTACACCTTCACACCAGTGCTACCATAGGTCAAAAAAGGGCGATGTTTTGTAGTTTGCTTATTCGGAATTCGACGTTGGAGACGTTCGCACTTCAGTATTTGCGGAACCCATTTCGCCCATATTGGGATCGACGATGTAAAGGTAAACCTTATTATACTAATATAACAACGGATTTTGTATCATAATAGCAATATATACCTGACGTTGGATAATCATAATATTTTGGAGTAAGATTTATCCTTTTTTTTTTTTGTGGAAATTTTATCAAAAAATTGGGGTTTATTTAGAAACAACCCTTCTATTTTCAACACTTTAGGTACTAAGCCTAGTGTTGTTTTTAGGAAGGGTAGGAATATCAAGAATTTTCTTGAGAGTAATTATAAACCCTCTCCAAAGCTTACGGGGATGTTCAAGTGTGAAAACTGCAACCAGTGCCGACATATTAAATGTACTAATCAGTTTTTGATTAATGGTCATTGTTACAAGTTAAAATCTAAATTTAACTGTAATAGTAAATTCATAGTTTACCTAGCTACTTGCTCAGATTGCCACGCATTTTACGTTGGCAAGACTGAGCGTCGTTTGAGAGACAGGGTCTATGAGCACCAATATGCAATGTCCCATAACAAACTGGACAATGCTTTGGCTAAGCACCTTCAAACTCATTCTAGTCACAAATTCAAATTTTTAATTATTGATCAATATGTTCAGGACATTAGAGGTGGACCGGCCTCATTCAAACTCGAAGAACTCGAATTGTTATGGCAGATCAGACTTAATGCCTTTAATTACCCAGGGTTGAATGAGGCTTGTTCTATATCCTGTATCCTAAAATTAAATAGTTTACGTAGATGAACAATAATTTTTTAAAAAATACATTTATAAGCATATGTTACTATATTTTTTAAAAATATTTACAAGTACTTTTAGTGTTTTGAGATTTTATAGAATAGTTGTTATATATTTTTTGTAGAAATATATTTTAACATTGTTTATTCCATCTAGGCACAAGTATATGTTAATTGTATGTGAGTATAACTTTAACTTGTTCAATTAATGTTCCCGCACTTTTTTATTTATAAGGATATGTGTATTTATCATTTATGTATGTTCTGAGGAAGTTTGCAACTAAGACAAACGAAAAGCGCTTTGACAGACTGTTTCTATTCTTTTTTGTGTGTTTGGATTTCAACAGGTGCCTTTTGTGACCTATTTGTGGATTACAGTTGTTCCGTGGTGCTACTTTGTGGATTAAAATTCCGTTCCTGGTCAACGAGCTGGTTTGTCCTTTTTTCTGTTTATTACTTTTTTTTGTTTCCATTAATCTTATTAATTAAAAATAAACTAAGAATTACACGTTATTTAATCTAAAAATCTGTTCTACACAGAAGTTTAAAAGATGTTAATATTTAATTCAACTTAGTTCATTGATAAGTATAATACATGAACAGAAATGATCATTGCTGTTGTGTTCAAGAAATTAAGAACTTAATTTAAACATAGTAATCTTTAATAGAAAATTGAAAATAATATACTTGTATAAATGACATCCCCTTCATTAGTTGAAGCTAATAAGTTGCTCTTACTTTTTGGAAAAGGCAGACGCACTAGGAAGAATTGGAGTATGGGTTGGAGAGTGGTAGAAGGCTGTTTTGATGACAGCATCATCAAAACAGGAATTGAATATACCATGGTGGGTTTTGTAAATAGTTTTGAAATAGATTTAGAATGGGTCCATAACACAACAATAGATTTTACAATAATATATCAAAATGAACACATATAAATGTATGTCTTTAAACGTAAATGGTCTCAATAACTCTATAAAGAGAGGAAGTCTTAGTAAATACCTAGAAATACATAAAGCTGACATAGCATTTTTGCAAGAAACGTATCTCAGACATGGACATAAAGAAACCATATTTTAAGGACTGTACCATTCTTCTGGAGTCGCATTTTCATGCTAAAAGAAGGGGTAATATAATATTGTGGAAAAAAATCTCTGACACTCCCTAAAATAATAGACATATTCAGACAAAAATGGAATGTTGAGTCTTGTTGTATTAGAAACTGACAAGACATTTCACACTGGTGAATGTTTACTGGATTCCTGGTATTGGTGCTAAGATAGCGAAAAAGTATTTAGAACTAATCACAGTACTGTCAAAGGGGAACTAAATATTAGCGGGGGATTTTAAATGTATCTTATTGGAAAAAGATACTACTAAAAATCAGAAATTTTGTGTTACAGCTACAGCCAAGAAATTGAATAATTATTTGGACATTACTAACTTGAAGGATATTTATGACTTAAAAATTCCAAATTCCTTAAGATATACACACTACCCATACAGGTTTGGAAAACACCACAACTGATACAGTTTTTATTTCTGTTAGAGTATTTACTAAAGTACAAGATATTTCAATTATTGCTTGCCCACTGTCTGACCACAATGCGATCATATTTAATATTAATATCAAACCAAATAACTTGATATTTGGGAAAGAATTCCAGCATATATAATTAAAATAAATGGCTTTAAGGAGTGGTTATTAAGAGAACTAAACTTTTTTAAGAGAATAATGAAAATAGTGTATCATCCAAAACTATAATGTGGGATGCGTTGAAAGCATATCTTTATGGAAGAATTAGAAGCTAGTATGTAAACAAGAAAAATCAACGGGACAAAGAATTATTATACCTACAAACAAAAATAAATAACTTAACGCCATCTTAAGACAAAAGATGCTAATACTAACAATAAATTAAAACAACTTAATGTAAAATGCACTGAAATATTAAATCAAAGTAGCAATACGCTTAGACAAACTAAAAATACAGTCATATTCAGTACATTCAAAGAGTCTACATAGATTAGCTGGGAAATCTAAAGGGATTAGAAAGAGAAATCATATTAATGAGATTTCTTATAAAGCTAATAATAAAACCAAAAGTGTCACAAATTTAGAAGATATTTTGCAGACATTTAAAAAACACTATAAGGAAATAAATAGTGCTAACCTAATCCCATTAACATTAATCTAAGAGATAAATTCCTTAAAGAGAATATGATTAAAAAACTAACAAAAGATCAAACATAAAATTAAATACACCAGTATATTTTAAAGAAGTTAAAGATCAAATTAAAAACCACCAGGACTAGATGGAATAATACTAGAAATACATAAATTAATACCAAACAGTATATAAAAAATCTTACAACAAGCATTTGAAGAAGTTAGAAACAATTTAAGCATATTTCCTTCTTAGAAATATGCTATGATTTCTCCCATACTAAAACAGGACAAAAAAATCAAAACTTTGTTCTTCATATTGCCCTATATGCCTGGTAAATGTGGTTTATAAAATTGTTTATGTCCAGTTTTGCAAAAAGATTAAATCAATTCTTACCTAATTTGATAGATGAAGACCAAATGGGTTTTTATTAATAACAGAAAAGTTTAAGACAATGTGATAAGACTATTCTCATTAATAGATCTATAAATAAAGAAAAGAAAGAACTCTCGATCATTAGTTTACATACAGACAAAGCATTTGATTCTGTCAAATGGTCTTTATCTTTTTGCAGTTTGTAAAGAATATAATTTTCCCCTATCAACTTAACTAGAATTTATGAAAACTCAATTGCATATGTTAAAATTGGTGCTTATCTTGTAAGACCTTTAAAAGTACTAAAAGGTATGAAACAGGGATGCCCAATGTCTCTTGTTTTATTTGCTTTGTTAAATGAACCACTGGCTAACTTAATAAGAGCAAATTCTGAAATAAAAAGGATTTTCAGTAAACAAAAAATATTGTTCTAAGTTACAACTCTTTGCAGATTGACTATTGGATATATAGATACATCTTTAAAACACATACATTCCCTGAATCTTTTTAATATAGCTTGTAATCTACGATTTAAGCAAAATGAAACAGACACTTTCGATAAATAAAAAATGAATTCTCTGTTAAAACAAAACAATAACTTTAAATGTGGAAATGAACAACTTAAATATTTAGGGGTGACTATAAAAACTAATTGGAATAAATAACTTAAAGAAAACTATAAAACTTAATTAGTATTATGAAGCAACAATTACAAGAGTTGAATAAAATGCTTGTTACGATTGATGAAAGGTTGATGTTGACTAAAATGATTTTATCAAAAATGTTATTCTTTCTACAAATGTAAATTGCTAAGCCTACAAAAAAACTAATCAAACAAATGAATTCACTGTGTTTAAATTGTTATGGCACCTACAAAAGCTAGGAATTAGCTCTCTCTGGCATTACAAAAGCTGAGGGCAAGGAGGAATTGCATTCCCAAATACTGAATTACATGCCGACACAATCACGCTCAACTTAAGTCTTTGGCTAAATGCAGGATATTCATCAAGATGGAAAACTATTCATAAATCTTTATTAGCATCTAACCTTATAGTAGAAGAGGAGAAATCTTCTCTCTCCAATATAGACAAAACATTACTATTTCTAAAAGATACAATACTAAATAAAAATAAAACCCACAAAATTTACTCCTTTCTTCAATTATTTAGTATTTAATTTAAAAAAAGTTTGTTTGCTTTTTCGGCTTTTCCTGGTTAGGGGTTGCCACAGCGGAACTCCGGTCCTCCACTGATTGGCAGTAGATTTTTATGCTGCCGAGTTGCCAGCCCGATGCCCAGCTTTCAGCGAAGGCACACCCATTTATGCATGTCTTTTGGAGGCCACTCGACCGTGGGGAGGACATGCAGACTCCACACAGAAGGCACTCCAGCCGTGAATCGAACAGGAGAACCTCTTGCTGTGAGGCAACAACGCTACCGCTGTACCACCGCAGCTTTTTTTTTTGTCTTTCAGCTTTTCCCGGTTAGGGGTCGCCACAGCAGAACTCCAGTCCGCTAATGATTGGCAGTTGATTTTTACGTACCGGCTTCCCAGGCCTGACACACGCCCATTCATGCATGTCTCCACGCAGAAGGCGCTCTATCTGAGAATTGAACCAGACAGCGTCTTACTGTGAGGCGACAACACTACTGCAGCACCACCACCGCGGCTTATTGTAATGTTTAATAATTACATAATTAGAAATGCATTGTTTCCAATGTTCCCAATATCATTCACTAAAGGCTGCTTAGATTCTTATAACTTAACTAAATTAAAAGAAATGAAAAACAACAGATTTTACTGGCATCAATTTATAAACAATAATAACATATAGGAATCAAATTATTTATTGGCAAGATATACCCTTAAACAAGATAACTGGCTAAATATACAAACATTTAAGGAATTTCTTGATAAGGAATTAAAATCTAATCTAAATACCAATTTAATAACAGTTCCTAAAATATCATCTTTATTTTTTTGGATTAACTCATGAACAGGCTTCTAACATTACATCTATATCTATGATTTACAAAATTTTGAGTGCTGAAATGTCCTCCACAGAAGAAACTTTTTGGAACTATTCAACTAAAATAAACAAAAAACATTTTTCTGAAGCATCTATAAATAATGCATCTTCGTCCACATACTGGAAAATATATACATGGAAGTTCATTCACAGAAGTTTTTTTTAACTCCACATAAAATAGCATTAATGTATAATAAAGAAAACATTAACTGCTAGAGATGTGACAAAACTCTAGATAATGAATGGATTCACATGTTCCTAGAATGCTTAATGGTAATACAGTTCTGGTCTAAATTTAAAGATTTTGCAAAACCTCTGTTTTCAGACACTTGCGAAATAACTGACTCGCTAATTTTATTCAATGCACCAATACCCAATTCAGTTCCAAAAACACAAACTCATTTACTTTGGCTGCTCCTTGCAGTTGCAAGAAAAATTGCAATAATAAACTGGAAAAGTCAAAATCACCTCTCATTTTCAGAATTTATTACTTTAGCCAAAATGATATGTAACAGAGAGTTGCAAACTGACTACCTTAAAACTGTAAATATTACACAAAAATTTGTCATTACTTAAAATGAAATAGCTTTTCGATAAATACTAGTACAGATAAGAATTTTTTTGTAGTTATGGACCTTGTATATGGTTGTATATTGCTTTTGTTTTGTTGTTCTTTAAATTCATGGTTCCTACTATTACTGTGATTATATATATTGTACATGTTATGATTGTCTAAAACTTAATAAAATACTTTGAGAAAAAAAAGAAAGTATTAAAGTGACCAGCAGGATCCCCCAGGGCTTGCTGCTGGGACCTCTTTTTTTATTTACTTATCAAATCTCCAATAAGAAAGCCAAGACCCTTGGCTAATAAAGACTGCAAACAACTGCAAATCTGGCTTTGTTATTAAGTAACCCTATGATAACCAAACCCTCCAGAATAAACTCTCCTTAGTAAACACTTGGGTCTACTAAAATGGGCTCAAACTAAATGCTAAAAACTGTAGTACCATTACCTCGTCAAACTGTCTAGACAACACACCTCTACAAAACAAAAATGTAGTTAGACACCTAAGCACAAAGGTGGATAAGCTCCCTCTTTTGATGATCACATAACAGTTGTAAGGAAATCCTTTTATTTAGTCCAGCTACTTGCCAAATATCATTAATGTCTTATGTGGTAATCACTCCTTCATACTTTGATCATGCGTGTTATAGAGTGCAATTCCCCTTCAGTATATATTTCACTAAAGATATCAATTAGAAAGACACAAAAGGATAAAATCCCAAAAAAATACCGACCAGGTGAAACAAAACTCACGGCAGAAAGTACACAGGTGCCACAGATCCAAGTTGTTTATTAAATACACACGGTTTCCACCAGTAGACCACAACGAAAATTCAAATCAAGCGCTTTCACCCGGGCTCTCCCAGGCTTTATCAAGATACAAAATGCTGTTAGGCTCTGCCTTATGTACAGCTTTCTGTTAACAATAATTAAATTAATTAATTAATTAATTAATTAATTAATTAACAATTGAACAAGTTAAAAAAGAGGACTGTTTTAAAACAAACACTAAACCATTAAAGTTCATTACCTCTACAGTCCTATTATCTGATACTTTTAAAGGTACAGAGTTAAGGGTATAGGTATAAAAATTTTATACAAAATAAATAGCTGATAAACCAATACTCCAATGGTCTAATGAAAAACATGTCACTCAACTATTTGTGTTACTAAAATAATGCAAAATATTACATCAGTATATAAAAAGCTTATTGTAGTAATAACACCTTATTAAAATATTCAATACTTTAAAAACAGAAGTCCTATTTTTTTAAAATAATACATTAATTACTATATTATCTCAACATAAATATCATACTGGTAACAACAAGCTTTTTATATCTTGATAAAGCCTGGGAGAGCCCGGGTGAAAGCGCTTGATTTGAATTTTCGTTGTGGTCTACTGGTGGAAACAGTGTGTATTTAATAAACAACTTGGATCTGTGGCACCTGTGTACTTTCTGCCATAAGTTTTGTTTCACCTGGTCGGTATTTTTTTGGGATTTTATCCTTTTGTGTGTTTACTTGGATTTTTACATGGCCAAAAGTACTGGGAGCATAGACTTTGCTGACACTCCCATTATCTTGGAAGATAACCACTTATTATCGGATGATGCCCCGGTCACTAGGGGCGAATTTAAGCAAGTTATGTGCTTACTCTCACAACTTACTGGACTGTTATCGCAGGGGAGCAGTGAAGAATCGGACAAGATACCAGCTAACCACAGCAATTGATAAGAGGTACGGACACAGGGACTAGACGGAAAATCAACCCTTCACCGGAAGTTATAGATGACCCGCGATTGGCTGGGGCAAGTGTGCACGACAAACCGTGTGTATTTAATAAACAACTTGGATCTGTGGCACCTGTGTACTTTCTGCCATCAATTAGAAAGACCCCCAAAGGCTCCTAACCAAAAAGATCACAGATCTAAATTCCTGGAGCTACCAACAGAGGTTGGAAACTCAACCTCTTATTCAATGTCTTACAGACTTTTGAAGGGACCTATCTGTCTCACTTAGCATGCCATTAGAGACCTGACTGTCCAGGTCCAACTGTTTCTCTAGATGTCTAATATCTGTAAAAATGCTAGAATCTTCAACAGGTAAATAAAACATAGTAGAGGGCCTGGTTTATAAGCCAGCACTTTCCAAACCTCTGGAATAAATTCCCCCTGCAAGATGAGCACTGTGACCCACCATATTCCTTTAAACATAAACTACATGGATATCCACAAATTTACTCCAGGACTTATTGGTATGACCCTCTTAAAGAAATGAGGTGCTGGCAAGGTGAGAATGGTCAGACTCAGTGGATCTGGAATATCTATGAATCTGTTCAGAGATCTAATTATGAACACCAAGATTTTCAGCAAAGGTTTATAGTACACACAGCTGTCTCCTGCAGATGTCTTCCAAAGAAATACCATCACTGCATTACTAGCATAGTAATAGTCTGGAGCAGGGCATGGGATATAGAAAACCTAGGAGCAATGGATAGGTGACAAAGAATCAATACAGTGTGTGACAATTTAAAGTGAGTGCAAAGAAACTAAAGAGAATGACAACCATCAAACAAGGATTACATTCACCTTTAGTGCTGGAAGATCAGAGGTCTGTGGGTTCTATTCTCACCCAGGTGAATGAATTAATTTTCCACTGCTGACTCTATAATACAGCATTAGGGGGGTGCTGCACTCCTGAGTGAGCTGTCCTTTGGATGAGATGTTATATCGAGATTCCATATATCTGAGCTGGTAGTAGCTCAGGTGGATATAAAAATACCACTTTTTCTTTCGGCTTTTCCCAGTTAGGGGTCACCACAGCGGATCATCTGTCCGCTCATGATTGGCAGTGGAGTTTTACAGTGTCGAGTTGCCAGCCCAGCGCCCAACCTTCTACAGAAGGCACACGCATGCACACACACACACACACACCTAGGGCCAATTTAGAGTATCCAATCCACCTACTGCATGTCTTTGGGATGTGGGAGGAAACCGGAGCACCCGGAGGAAACTCACACGACCACAGGGAGGACATGCAGTCTCTGCACAGAAGGCATCCCAGCCGAGAATCGAACCGGAGAACCTCTTGCTGTGAGGCAGGATATAAAAATACCACTGCATTTATCAACTAGAGCAGGGGAACTTCGTTGGTGCCTTGGCTACATTGCCCCTAGCTAATATAAATACCATCTTGGGTCTCTTGTGAAGAGAGACTACCAGCTTAATGGGACTAACCCAGTCAACAAAGGAAAGACAGACAGACAGACAGCTACACAGACAACCACACAGAAAAACAATAAGTGACATAATGAGAAAAGAATAGGCTTAGGACTAGACAGTAGCCAAGTAGAAAGAGGAAGGGGAAAACCATGAACAAGAACACAGAGGGCAATGATGAGATACAGGGACATCTAAGACAGGAAGTCAGAAAAGTTCAGAAATAACTTTAAAGTGATACTAACAGGTCAATGAGATTTCTGGGTAGACATGGGCCCATATGGAAAGGCGAACAGAAGTTGAACAATAAAGGCATAGTGAACACTTAGGAGTTAAGAGAAAACTGGCAACTTCTACAATGTGAGAAATGAAGTAAAATATCAATAAAGCCATCTCACTGGAACTTAGGATGAGCTAATCTCTGCAATGCTGATGACAAGAGATCAATTACGAGGAAGTGTGAGTTTCACCTTGCTTGGTGACACTACCCAATGGAGGCCGGGAGAGTTTTAGATAGGCAGGTATGTCACAAGGAGCTTGCCATCAGAATATGCACAGCAGAGGATAGTTGTATGGAAACATGTGAACACAAACTATTCTGACATCACTGTATACCTTGCACTAGGGTGAGGGTAAAAAGGTATGCACAGGGAATAAACTTAAAGATAGAGCAACATCAAGGTGTCCTCATCACCACCACGGTTACAAAAATGGAGGGACACTGGGATACAAGGAAAATGGAAAAGTGGGGAAAAAAGAAAAGAAAAAATAATTTAAAAACTCACTGTATAGGAGCAGTACATTAAAGATATATATTTCAGCTCTAGTCTAGGTGCCAGCTTGGAATTTGTGCTTATATTTTGCTCTTGGTGAAAGAAGAAGCAGAGGGTCACTATTCCTGATGGTCTGTGACTGGGCAGTGAGCATCTGTGAGGGACCTTCCTGATTGGTCTAGTTGCTATTCTAAGCATATACCAGAAAAAAGCTACAACAATTCTACAGACCCCTTGCGCGATCTGGAAGAAAACTGTTTATCACCAAAGATCTGTGGCCTGCTTCTCATCTTGGGACTGATGCTAGTGTTTTGCTTCAGGTGTGAAAAGAAACAAAGTACAGTTTTGTACCTACCATAAATGTAGATGTTCGAGGATCCCCATTGCTGCAGTCCTTACTATAGGGTATAGTCCGCATCCAGTCGGCCCGAATACCAGAGTATAAGGCTGACGTCGGTCAGGGCGCATTAGACTGACGTCAGTACGTCAGGGTACTAATGCGCATGACCGACGTCATATCCTCAGTCTTTTCTTGCCCCAGATGTCAGAAGACCCTAAAAAGACAAGGCCCAAAATACCTGCACCAAAAATATGTACAATATATACAAGAATATATACAACAAATATAAGCATGTAACCTCACCTACACAACCACCCCTAAACACAGAGGGGAAGGAGGGACGGTAAATTGGACTGCAGCAATGGGGATCCTCGAACATCTACATTTATGGTAGGTACAAAACTGTACTATGTTCTTCGTTCCCCATTGCTGCAGTCCTTACTATTGGGTAGAATCCCAAAGCAGAGGTAAGGGAGGCTGGCAAATCATAGAGAAGCAGGAGCTGACAACATGCCTTGCAAAACAGCTGTGGCAAAACCAGCCCTAGACTTAGAGTAGATAGGAAGGTGATAATGCTTAGAGAAAGTATGCACTGAACTCCAAGTAGCTGCTTCCAAAATATCCTTAGTTGCCACCCCCCTTAGAAATGCTGTTGAAGTGGCAGTAGCCCTAGTGGAATGAGGCCTAATCCCAGCTGGAATCTCCTTGCCATGATGGGAATAACAAAATGCAATGCAAAAGCCAATCCACCTAGAAATAGTTTGTTTTGACACAGGCTTGCCCTGCGAACTCAAAGCAAAAGAAACAAACAACTGCTGAGACTGCCTGAAATCCTTAGTCCTGCTTAAATAATAACGCAATTGCCTGTGTACATCTAAAGTGTGCAAAATCTTTTCCCCTTTATTTTGGGGGTCTGAATAAAAAGTAGGCAAATGAATAGCTTGGTTTAAAGCCACACTAGAAACCACCTTAGGCATAAAGGAAGGATTAGTACGTAATGATACCCTATCCTTATGGAAAATCAAAAATGGCTCTACTGCCATAAGGGCCTGCAACTCAGACACCCTTCTTGCAGAAGTAATAGCCAACAGAAAAGCAGTCTTCCATGACAAATATTTCAATTCAGCAGTAGCCGCAGGCTCAAAAGGTTGTAGAGTAAGTTTTTCCAACACAAAATTGAGATCCCAAGCAGGAGTAGGAGCTCTACGTGGGGGTCTTATATTCTTTGCCCCTCTAAGAAACTGCTTGAACAAAGGATGCGAAAACAATGGTGGGTCACAATCATAATGAGCTGAAATTGCTGCAGCATGAATCTTAATGGAAGAGAAGGACAAACCTTTGTCCAATAACTCAGTAAGGTATTGAAGAGCCACACTCAAATTAGGCTCAGAAACCTGCAAATTCTTTGCTGTACTCCAAAATAAAAATCTCTTCCATTTTTCTGCGTACACTTTCCTTGTACTAGGTCTTCTAGCTTCCATAATCACATTTAAAACTTGTTGAGGAAGTTGAGACCTGCTGTGTTTCAACACAGAATATGCCAGGCTGTTAGATGAAGAGAGTGAAGCTTGACATTGAGCAGATGACCATCCTTCTGAGATAACAGATGAGGAATCAGAGGTAAAGGCCATGGAGGCTTCCTTACCAGACTCCGTAGTAGTGGGTACCAGTGTTGCCGAGGCCAATCTGGAGCTATCAAAACATCCTTGGCCTGTCTTGTCTGACCTTTAATAGTACCTTTGGAAGAAGAGGCAGAGGAGGAAAGGCATACACATGAAGGTTTTTCCAACTGAAAGACAGAGCATCCACTTTCCAAGCTGTGTGATGAAACCCCTTTGTGCAATACTGTGGCAGCTGGTGGTTTAGTGGAGAAGCGAACAGATCTATGTCTGGAGTACCCCATGACACTGTCAATTTTGAAATACATGAAGATCCAGTTTCCACTCGTGGGGATCCATGATTTGTCTGCTTAACACATCTGCTAAGGAGTTCTGTGCTCGGCAGAAACCTTGCCTGAAGAGTTAGTTGCAAGCTTAGCGCAGTCTCCCATAAAATCATTGCTTGCCTGCATAGAGGATAAGAATGTGTTCCCCTTGCTTGTTGATGTACCACATGACAGTTGTGTTGTCTGTTAGAATCAACACCTGCCCTGGAAGAAGTAACTCCTTGAAAGCCATTAATGCAAACTGGACTGCTAACATCTCCTTCATGTTGATATGTAGATGCTGTAGTCTGGCAGGCCACTTGTCTTGTATCCACTTTCCATTTAGATGAGCTCCCCAAGCAATGTCCGAGGCATCTGTCGTTAAAATCTGACTCGCCTCTGGCCGGGTCACAGAGAGTCCCTTGTTTAGGTGACATTCCTGAGCCCACCACAAAATTCTTTTTGAAGGCAAGGTATTATTTGAATGACAGTGTCCAAATCCTGGCAGTGCTGTGTCCATACATTTTGAGATACCATTGTAGCTTCCTCATATGCAGTTTGGCATTGGGAAGCACCAGAATACAAGATGCCATGAACCCTAATGCTTGAAGGACTGTCCTTGCAGTCAGCACGGACTGATGAGATAGTTGATGGAAGTAAAGTGACAGACTCTTTTGTTTGTCCGGGGTTAAAAAGGCCATCTGGGCTGCTGTATTCAGTCTCACACCCAGAAAGCACATGTCTTGAGAGGGTACTAGACTGGACTTTATTTCGTTCACAGAATACCCTAGGCATCTTAGCACTGCTATGACATATTCCAGATGCTGTAGAAGGTCTTCCTTTTCTTGAGCCAGAATCAGGCAGTCGTCCAAGTAAGGATAGATTTGAATTCCTTGAAGCCTGAAGTAAGCTATCACTGGAGCCAGAACCTTTGTGAATACTCTGGGCGCAGTAGATAAGCCAAAGGGCAATGCAGAGAACTGATAATGAGAATTTCCAGCTCGAAACCGCAGATACTTCCTGCAACTTAGCCTTATAGGCACATGAAGGTAAGCTTCCTTGAGATCTAAAGTTACCATCCAGTGATCTTTGCCCAGCAGAGGTAAAAGCTGTTGTAACGTCAACATCTTGAACTTGGGAATGTCCAGAAAAGTGTTGAGGAGAGATAAGTCCAAAATTGGTCTCCACGTGTTCCCCTTCTTTGGTACTAGGAACAGGCGAGAATAAAATCCTAGGCCCCTTTCTGATACAGGGACTGGCTGAATGGCCCCCATCTGGAGTAACTGTGAAACTTGCTTGTGAGCCTCTTTTCTTTGTGGAGGAGGAACGTCTGGCATGCCTTTGAAAGGGGGCATTGTATGGAAATAAAATCTGTAACCGTGGTGAATGATATCCAACACCCATTTGTCTTGAGTAATTAAATCCCAATTTTCTTTGAAAAGAGACAGTCTTCCTCCCAAAGGAGCTGCCAGGCGAGAATCTACTGGCAGCTGAAAAGACAGGTCATCGGGTCTGTTTACGAAAGGACTGACCCCTGCCCTCACCAGAAGTCTGAGCAGGTGAACTCCCTGTTCTAGGCCTAAAAGAACCCTGAGCCCTGCCCCTACCACGTCTAGACCTACCCCTAGACTGGGAATCATAAGCAGGATATGTCCACCCCTTAGCAGGCCAATTTCTACTAAACTTCGGTGGCTGCACCTGCAAAAAATCTATAACAGTTTGCATAGACTTAGCTTTGTCCTCCATTTTCTTTAAAACTGCTTCCACAGGCGATCCAAACAACACATCAGACTGTAAAGGAGCATCCAAAATCCTTGTCTTAACATGCTCAGCTAAATTCTGATCCTTCAACCAGGCATGCCTGCGAAGAACAGAACTAGTAGCAGCCACCCTCGAGGAGGCCTGTACAGCATCAAAACCACATTGCAAAGAATGCTTACCCACTTGTTCAGACACATGAACCAAATCCAGCAATTCTTTACACTCAATACCTTCCGCCAAAGCATCCACCTTAGATTTTAATTGTGAAAGGAGATAATTCTGATATTTTAGCATGTGAAACTGACAATTCAATGCTCTCATGGCTAGAGTGGAAGAAGTATACACTTTCTTTCCCCACCTATCCAAAGCCCTTGCCTCTTTATCAGTGGGAACAGGATTTTTAATCACAGAAGCTTTAACACCTTTAGGCCCTTGAGAAATAGTTTCTGGGTCCGCCCTAGGACTCTTAAACAAATACTTATGAGCTTCGGGCACCCTATAATACCTATCAGGCTTAACAGGAGCAGGAGGCAAAGAGTCTGGGTTTAGGGAAGCCTCTGCAAAACATCTTCCACCACATTCAACACAGGAGGAATAGCTAAGGGCCTATGCTGGGGTAAAACAAGAATTCCCTAAGCCTTTTCCTGGAATCAGAGTAATCCTGGCCTTCCCATTTTAAGTGCTCCCTCATGGAATGCAGAGTCTCTGAAAATGAGAAATCCTCAGGAGGAGAAGCTGTAGGAGTGGAATCATCCACATCAGAATCAGAATAAGTAGGATACTCCTGCAAGTCTTCCGCAGAAGACTCTGAAGCCTCTGAACACTGTTCAAAACTATCAAACTCCGGTTCCACCCTAGGCCTCTTATCAGGCGGGGCATAGAACCTCTAATCATAGTAATCAAATCTTCTGCCATTTTAAGCATATGTTTCTTAGGTACAGAACCCGAAATGCTAGGAGAAGCCCCCACTGAAGCTGAACTAGGCCTACCTCTCAAAGAAGTTTTGGCAACAGAAGGAGAGGCTCTAACTACCTTGGGAAGAGAGGGAAGAACAGTTACCTGAGAAGCCCCCTCAGCCTGGCCTACCTCCTGAGAAGGCACATCCTGTAACAGTAAAGTTTCTGCCTGAGACTCCATGGAAACTCCTGGCAAAACCTCTGGCTCCACTGAGCCTTCTAAAGAACCGGCGTCCGGGACTGCCGGTTCATCAACCCTAGGCTTCGCTGTTTTGTCCTTGCGCTTCTTGGTCGAAGCGGGCGTCGGAGCATCCGACGGCATTTTATAATTGCAACGCTTCCCAAACACTAACCTGGCACAGTCTAACCTCCTCTTAATAGTGCGTTTGTTAAACCTAGCACAAGAGCGGCAACCAACAACGTCGTGCTCAGGCCCTAAACAAGGTATACACAAGGTATGGTAATCCCTATGAGGTATCTGTTTCCCACAAGAAATACAGTTATTCACTTTTTCTGACATCCGGTTAAATACTGAGGCAAGAAAAAACCAAAATGTTCCCCAACGGGGTACTTAGCCAACTCTGTTTCGGTCTGAAACTCCGGTTTCGGAAATATTTCAGAACGCCAACCTGCACTCGCAAAATTGCTTCTGCATCGGATCATGCGGCAAAAAAGACTGAGGATATGACGTCGGTCATGCGCATTAGTACCCTGACGTACTGACGTCAGTCTAATGCGCCCTGACCGACGTCAGCCTTATACTCTGGTATTCGGGCCGACTGGATGCGGACTATACCCTATAGTAAGGACTGCAGCAATGGGGAACGAAGAACATGGGGGACTGTTTCCCATCAACGTGAAGCTGCAGTGAGACCAGCACTAGTGATAGCCAGGTAGCAGCCAATTAGG
This sequence comes from Protopterus annectens, assembly GCF_019279795.1. NCBI lineage: Eukaryota > Metazoa > Chordata > Ceratodontiformes > Protopteridae > Protopterus > Protopterus annectens. The sequence continues at coordinate 1,938,034,851 of NC_056737.1, read as the reverse complement.
TACATCCCCACTATTCACCATTCTTGGCAAAGTTAATTAATTCTTTCCTTTCAGTAAGTACTGCTTGATTAGCTGCTGTCTAATTTAACTTCAGAATATCTCTCTAAATAATTCATCCATAAATCATCATGGTCTACTTTAATAATTTCCCCCCAAGTGTTTGGCAGTGCCTTATATAGATGCAGGAAAGTACAGTTGTGTACACTAATCATAAATGTAGATGTTTGAGTGTATTCACTGTTGCAGTCATTACATTTGGGTAATCTGCTGGCAGGTTGCCCTCAGTCGGCCTGAATTCCAAAGTCTTGGGTCCTGCGTCGGTTGCTGTCTTCTCTTCCATGACGTCAGGGGTATAAAACATGCAGCCGATGCAATTCCAAAAAGGTAGCAATATTATATATATATATATATATATATATATATATATATATATATATATATATGCATCAAAATAAACTTCACCTTCATCTACAAGCAAATGCACCACATAGGTTGTAGAGGATAGAGAAGGAAAGATAAACTTCAGAATGACAGGGGGATGGCGGGAGGGTAACCTGGACTGCAACAGTGAATACACTCGAACATCTACATTTTATGGTAAGTGTACACAACTGTACTATGTTCTTCGTGTTTCACTGTTGCAGTCATTATATTTTGGGTAGAATCCCAAAGCTATGGTTGGGAGGCTGGGGCTAAACAGCATTAGGTGCGGCTATGAGGCCCTGCAGCACTGCAGTGGCAAAGCCTGCCCTGGACTTAGACTAGAAAGGCAAATGGTAATGCTTTGTAAAGGTGTGAACAGAAAGTACAGTTTTGTACCTACCATAAACGTAGATGTTCGAGTGCTAATACAGCTGCAGTAATCACAGATGGGTTCTCTGCCGTCAGGCGGGTCCTCGGTCGGCCGAAATCCAAAGTCTAGGTCCGGCGTCGGCTGCTGTCGCTTTCTTTCCTGACGTCAGTGAGGCAGGGGTATATAAGACACAGCCGACGCCATTTTCTTCAGTCTTTCTTGCCCCAGATGTCAGGTGCCCCCAGTAGGAAGGCAATACATAAATTATATTTATATACATGCAATGCAATATAATCAAAAATCAGTAGTTGCAAGCAAATATACCATAGAAGGATAACCCAATCAGGTTGTATGAAGAGGGGTTAGGCCCTACGCCTTTACCAAGAGGGGAAGGAAGGAGGGAGGGAAAACCTGTACTGCAGCTGTATTAGCACTCGAACATCTACATTTATGGTAGGTACAAAACTGTACTATGTTCATCGTGCATACAGCTGCAGTAATCACAGATGGGTAGAATCCCAAAGCTACGCACAGGGTGGTAGGCACTAGGTGGAACTGGGATGAGCCAGAATGCCCTGCAACACAGCAGTGGCAAAGCCTGCTCTAGTTTTGGAATATAAAGGCAGGTGGTAGTGTTTTGTGAAGGTATGCACAGAACTCCAAGTGGCTGCCTCCAAAATATCTTTGGTAGGAACTCCTCTGAGGAAGGCTGTAGAGGTAGCTGTGGCCCTGGTGGAGTGGGATCTGATGCCTGTAGGGACAGATTTTCCATGATATGAGTAACAAAACCGTATGCAGTGGCATATCCATTTTGAAATTGTCTGTTTGGTAACTGGCTTCCCTTGAGCTCCTACAGCATAGGACACAAAAAGTTGTTCTGATTTCCTGAAAGGCTTTGTTCTGTCCAAATAGTAACGTAGCTGTCTATGGATGTCTAAGGAGTGTAGCAGCCTTTCCCCTTTGTTTTGAGGATTGGAGTAAAAGGTAGGTAAGTGTATGGCTTGATTTAAAGCTACCCTGTATACCACTTTAGGCATAAATGACGGGTTGGTTCGAAGGGAAACCCTGTCCTGATGGAAGATAAGAAAGGGCTGCACAGCCATGAGGGCTTGTAGTTCCGAAACCCTACGAGCTGAGGTAATGGCCAGAAGGAAAACTGTTTTCCAGGACAAATATTGCAAATCTGTTGAGGCAGCTGGTTCAAAGGGAGGCAATGTTAATTTTTCTAGAATGTAATTAAGATCCCAGGCTGGCACTGGTTGTTTCCTTGGTGGTCTTATATTCTTAGCCCCTCTGAGGAACTGTCTTAAGAGTGGGTGAGAGAATACGGGTGGATCCGTGTTGAATTCTGCAGAAATGGCTGAGGCATGGATTTTTATGGAGGAAAATGAAAGTCCACTGTTCAGCAGCTCGTCTAGATACTGTAATACCTGAGGTAAATTCAGTTTTCTAGGGTCCTGGCCTTTTTTCTCATTCCAAGAGCAAAACCGCTTCCATTTTGCGAAGTAAGCCTTTCTAGTAGATGGCCTTCTGGCCTCCAAAATGACATCCTGCACCTCTTTGGGGAGTAGGGTCTGTTGTGGTGTTAAGGAATTTTCCATGCAGCGAGATTGAGTGTTTTCAGCTGACTGTGAAGAGTTTTGTAGCTGTGCTGAGTCAGCAGAAGAGGCATTAGAGGTAGGGGCCAGGGAGGAGTATGTGTTAGGCTCCTCAGGAGTGGGTACCAGTGTTGTCTTGGCCAGTCTGGAGCAATCAGTATCATCTTCGGTCTGTCTGCTCTTGCTTTCAAGAGCACCTTGGGCAGAAGAGGCAGAGGTAGGAAAGCGTAAACTGTCCATGCTGTCCAACTGAATGAAAGGGCATCCACTCTCCAGGCCTTTGGATGAAAGGTCCTTGAACAAAACTTTTCCAATTGATGATTCCTGTGGGAGGTGAAGAGATCTATGTCTGGCCTCCCCCATGCTAGGATTATCTTTGTAAACACTTGAGGATGCAACTTCCATTCATGTGGATCTGTCATATTTCTGCTTAGATTGTCTGCCAGCGTGTTTTCCAAGCCTGGCAAGTACTGTGCTTGAAGTTCGATTTGACATTCCAGAGCCAAGTTACAAAGTGTCATGGCTAGTCTGCACAGGGGGTATGAATGTGTTCCTCCTTGTTTGTTTATGTACCACATTACTGTGGTGTTGTCTGTTCTTATCAATAATTGTCCTGGATGCAGGAGGTCCTTGAAAGCTGTAATTGCATTTATCACTGCTAGCATTTCTTTTTGATTGATGTGAAGGTGCTTTTCCTTTTGGGACCATTTGCCCTGAATTCACCTGTCTGACATGTGCGCCCCCCAGGCGTAATCTGAGGCGTCTGTTGTGATGACTTGATTTGCTTGAGGCTTGCAGAATGGGAGACCTGTGTTTGTTTGACATGCTTGGGCCCACCATAGAAATTCCTTTTGCAAACATGGAATTATTGGTATTATTGTTTCCAAACTGTGGCTGTGCTGAGACCATAGTTTTTTTAGGTACCATTGAAGTTTCCTCATATGCAACTTTGCACATGGGATTAAAAGAATGCAAGATGCCATGAAGCCCAGAGCCTGCAGGATTTTCCTTGCAGTAAGCCTGGTACAATTTGCTAGTGTTTTGAAGTACTGAGTTAGTTGCCCCTGTTTTTCTGGCGTAAGATAGGCCATCTGGGTGTTTGTGTCCAAGTTGGCACCCAGGAAAGTTATTTTCTGAGATGGTGTTAGCCTGGATTTCTCTCTGTTGATTGTGTATCCCAGAGAATTCAGTAACTGTGTTGCATAAGCCAGATGTTCCAGAAGTATGTGTTTGCTGTCCGCTTGGATCAGGCAGTCGTCCAAATAAGGGTAAATTTGTATCCCTTGAAGTCTGCAGTAGGCAATTACTGATGCCAGGCATTTCGTGAATACTCTGGGTGCAGTAGATAAGCCAAAGGGCAATGCAGAGAATTGATAGTGGATTGAACCTGCAAGAAATCTGAGGTATCTTCTGCAGCTTTGTCTGATTGGGACATGCAGGTATGCCTCCTTGAGGTCCAATGTTACCAGCCAAAACTCCTTGCCCATCATGGGAAGAAGCTGCTGTAATGTGAGCATCTTGAATTTTGGTACGAGTAAGAATGTGTTTAAGAATGTGTTTAGGATGGATAAGTCCAAAATGGGTCTCCAGTCAGTTCCTTTCCTTGGTACCAGAAATAGCCTGGAATAAAAACCTTGACCTTGTTCGTGAGTAGGTATCTCTTGAATAGCTTTCATGTCTATGAGCTTTGAAATTTGTAGTTGTGCCTCTGCCCTTTGATTGTGTGGCAGGTTCGGCATGCCTCTCAATTTTGGGAGAGTGTGAAAATGAAATCTGTAGCCTCTGTTTATAAGTCCTGGATCCATTTGTCTGTTGTGACAATATGCCAATTTCTTGTAAATAATGCCAGCTTTCCTTCCAAGGCTGCTGCCAGCTGAGACTTGCTTGGCATGGAAAGGAGGAAGTCATTGGGTTTGTTTCCTGTATTGTTGTGCACTGTCTTCGCCATCTCTTGGTGCTGGAGTTTGCCATTGCCTGCCTCTATATGATCCTTGTGATTGCCCTCTGCCCCTTGTACGCCTGTATCTACCTCTTTGGGGCTTGTCCGTGGCTGGAAAGGACCAGTTTTTAGAAGGCCAATTTCTGCTAAAACGTGGTGGTTGAACCTGTAGAAAAGCTTTGACAGTTTGCATAGATTTGGCTTTTTCTTCCATTTTCCGTAGTATCTCCTCAGCATTAGCACCAAATAGCACATCCTTTTGTAAAGGAGCATCTAGTAGTTTAGCTTTCACATGATCAGGCAAGATTTGTTCCCTAAGCCTTGCATGTCTACGAATGACTGATCCTGTAACAGCAGTTCTACTTGAGGCCTCTAGGGCATCATAGCCACATTGTAAGGTGTGTTTACCCACTTGTTCTGCACTATGCATCATATCCTGCAACTCCTTCAAATCTGGTTGTTCAGGTTGAGACATTTTATTTCTTAATTGTGATAACAGAAACTGCTGATATTTAAGCATATGAAACTGACAATTTAAGGCCCTCATGGCTAGGGTGGCTCGGTTACAGAAGACACCGCCAAAGAAGTGTCGTCGGTAGTCAGGGACTGCATAGGCGTCTCGCTGAGAACCAGACCACGTGTAGCCGGTTTTGGCGTGGTGTCGGTGGGGACCGCGGACCTCGTGTGTCGGTCCTTGTCCTTGCGTTTTTTGGACAAAACGGTAGTCGGAGTCTCCGACGACATTTTATAATCAAAGGCTTTACCAAAAAAGTGTTGGGCGAACTCCGCCCGACGCTTAATAGTGCGTTTATTGAAAGTAGAGCAAAAGCGACAGCCCGAGACGTCGTGGTCTGGGCCTAAACAAGGTATGCAGAGGGAATGGAAATCCTTATGCAGTATTTGCTTCCCACAAGAAATACAATTGTTAACTTTTTCTGACATCGGTCTGAGGCAAGAAAAGTTTCCCCAATGGGGTACTTAGCTTTAATGAAGACTTCGGTTTCCAATTTTTCGTAAATTCAGGAGCTGGCCGACCAGCACTTGTGAACTGCTTCTGCTTCGGGCACCGCGCGGCAAAAAAGACTTAAGAAAATGGCGTCGTCTGTGTCTTATATACCCCTGCCTCACTGACGTCAGGAAAGAAAGCGACAGCAGCTGACGCCGGACCTAGACTTTGGAATTCGGCCGACCGAGGACCCGCCTGACGGCAGAGAACCCATCTGTGATTACTGCAGCTGTATGCACGATGAACATCTCCAAGTAACAGCCTCTAAAATGTCTTTGGTTGGTACTCCTCTGAGAAAGGCTGCTGAAGCAGCTGCAGCTCTGGTGGAATGAGACCCAATGCCCTTGGGTACAGGTTTACAATGGTGTAAGTAACAGAAATGGATGCAGTGGCTTATATACTTTGAAATTGTCTGCTCTGAAATAGCATTTCCTTCTGATCCTGCTGCATACGACACTAGTAATTGCTCAGTTTTTCTTAGAGCTTTTGTCCTGCTCAACTAGAATCTTAGCTGTCTGTGTACGTCCAAGGAATGCAAAATTCTCTCCCCTTTGTTCTGCGGATTTGGATAAAAGGTTGGCAGATGAATGGTATGGTTAAGAGCCACACTGGAAACCACCTTAGGCATAAATATAGGATTTGTCTTCAGAGACACCCTGTCTGGGTAAAATATGACAAAAGGCTCTACAGCCATGAGGGCCTGTAGCTCTGAAACTCTTCTTGCTGAAGTAATTGCTAGTAGCAGAGCTGTCTTCCATGATAAGAACTTTATATCAGCAGTCGCAGCTGGTTCAAATGGAGGCAGGGTGAGCTTTTCTAACACATATGTGAGGTCCCATGCAGGTAGTGGTGATATAGTCTAGGAGGCCTTAAATTTTTGGCTCCTCTAAGATACTGCTTTAGTAAAGGATGATAAAAGATTGGTGGCTCTGTATTGTAATGAGCCGAAATGGCAGAGGCATGGATTTTGATTGATGAGAAAGATAGGCCTTTGTCAAGCATCTCAGTCAAGTATTGTAATATCTGAGGAATATGTGGTTCTGCTGTATCAGTTCCTTGTGCTTGATTCCAAGCACAGAATCTCTTCCATTTGTCAGCATAAGATTTTCTAGTACTAGGCCTTCTGGCTTCCAAAATGACATCCATCACAGCTTTACTGAGAGGTGTCATTTGTATGATTACATGATTACCCATGCTGCCAGGTTCACAGTCTGTAGTTGATTGTGCAGGATCCGATTGTTTTGTTGGGACAGTAGTTGTGGTCTTTGAGGAAAGGTCCACGCTGGATATTGAGAAAGGCTCCTTAGGATTGGGTACCAGTATTGGCAGGGCCAGTTTGGGGCAATTAATATAATCTTTGGCTTCTCTTGTCTGACTTTTAGGAAGACCTTGTGTAGAAAAGGCAGAGGAGGGAAGGCGTAGACTGATAGGTTTTTCCAACTGAAGGATAGGGCGTCCACTTTGCATGCTTGTCTGTGATAAGTCCTTGTGCAGAACCTTTTCAACTGATAATTTTGAGGAGAGGCAAATAGATCTATGTCTCAGCTCCTCATTTCTCTGTTATCATGCTGAAGACTTGTGGATTTAGTTTCCTCTTGTGAGGATCCATAAGATTTCTGCTTAAATCATCTGCCAGAGTGTTTTGTTTTCCTGGCAGGAATTGAGCTTGAAGATGTATTTGGTAGGTCAAAGCTGTGTCCCACAGTGCCATGGCTAATCTGCAAAGGGGGTACGAGTGCGTGCCCCCTTGCTTGTTTATATACCACTTGACTGTGGTGTTGTCCGTCTGTATCAGTAGTTGTCCTGGATGAAGTAAGTCCTTGAAGGCAGTTAGGGCATTTTGAACAGCTAGCATCTCTTTATGGTTGATATGTAGATGCATTTATTTTGGTACCCATTTGCCCTGAATGCATCTTCCTGCCATGTGGGCCCCCCAGGCATAATCTGATGCATCTGTTGTTAAGGTTTGGCTGGCAGGGGTAGAGTGAAGGGCCGTCTCATGTTTTGGTGACAGGCCTTTGCCCACCATAGAAACTCCTGTTGCAGGCAGGGAATGAGAGGAATCACTGTTTCCAGACTGTGTGAATGTTGACTCCTTTTTAGGTACCACTGAAGTTTTCTCATATGCAGTCTTGCATATGGAATTAGCAGGATGCAGGATGCCATAAAGCCCAGAGCCTGCAGAACATGTCTTGCAGAAGACTGGGTTTTTGTTGCCATCAGTTTGAAGTAAGTAGTCAGTTGCCTTTGTTTGTCTGGCGTGAGGTAAGCCATTTGGGCAGTTGTATTCCCCAGGAATGATATTTTTTGAGAGGGTACCAGTTGTGATTTCTTTTCATTTATTGTGTACCCTAGGGATGTTAGAAGCCTTTTCACAAATGCCAGGTGTCGAAGAAGAGTGTCCTTGTTCTCTGTTTGAATGAGATAGCCGTCCAAGTAAGGATATATTTGTATACTTCTTTGCCTGCAAAATGCAATCACTGGTGCCAGGCTCTTTGTAAAGACCCTGGGTGCAGTAGATAAGCCAAAGGGCAGTGCAGAGAATTGGTAATGCATTAAGCCTGCCTTGAATCTGTGGTATCTTCTGCACGACTGTCTTATTGGGATATGCAGATATGCCTCTTTTAGGTCTAAAGTCACCAGCCAAGCTTTCTTGCCCAGCATTGGCAGAAGCTGCTGCAAAGTCAGCATCTTGAATTTTGGAATGTCCAGGTATGCGTTCACAATCGATAAATCCAGTATTGGCCGCCAGGCCTTGTCCATTCTGGGTACCAAGAAAGTACAGTTGTGTACACTTACCAAAAATGTAGATATTCGAGCGTATTCACTGTTGCAGTCATTACAATTGGGTTATCCTGCTGGCAGGCTACCCTCAGTCGGCCTGAATTCCAAAGTCTAGGTCCGGCGTCGGTTGCTGTCGCCTCTTCCATGACGTCAGTGCGCCAGGGGTATAAAAGATGCAGCAGAAGCCAATTTCTTCAGTTTTTCTTGCCCCAGATGTCAGGTGCCCCCAAAAGGGTAGGCTAAAAATATGTCAATAAAACATGCATGCACCAAAGAATATATATATTTTGCCTTCATCTACCAGCAAATACACCACATAGGTTGTATAGAATACAGAAGTACAGATAAGTTCCAGCAAAGAAATGGGGGATGGTGGGTGGGTAACCTGGACTGCAAAAGTGAATACACTCGAACATCTACACTTATGGTAAGTGTACACAACTGTACTATGTTCTTCGTGTTTCACTGTTGCAGTCATTACAATTGGGTTGAATCTCAAAGCTAAGGTTGGGAGGCTGGAGCTAATTAGCATTAGAGGCGGCTATTAGGCCCTGCAGAACTGCAGTGGCAAAGCCTGCCCTGGATTTAGAGTAGAGTGGTAAATGATAGTGCTTTGTGAAGGTGTGCACTTAACTCCAAGTAGCAGCCTCTAAAATGTCTTTGGCTGGTACTCCCCTGAGGAAGGCTGCTGAAGTGGCTGCTGCTCTGGTTGAATGTGGCCTAATGCCCTTAGGTACTGGCTTGCCATGTTGAGAATAGCAAAAACAAATGCAGTGGCCTATCCATTTTGAAATAGTCTGCTTTGAGATACCCTTTCCTTGTGATCCTGCAGCATATGCCACTAGTAATTGCTCTGTCTTTCTGAAAGCTTTGGTTCTGTTCAAATAGAAGCGTAGCTGTCTGTGTATGTCCAAAGAATGCAGAATTCTCTCCCCCTTATTCTGTGAGTTTGGATAAAAGGTAGGCAGATGAAAAGTTTGGTTAAGGGCCACAATGGACACTACCTTAGGCATAAATGTCGGGTTTGTCCGCAGAGAAACCCTGTCTGGATAAAAAAATGATAAAAAGTTCCACAGCTATGAGTGCCTGTAGCTCTGAGGCTCATCTTGCAGAAGTTATTGCTAGGAGCAGAGCTGTTTTCCAAGATAAAAACTTTATATTAGCTGTAGCGGCTGGCTCGAGAGGAGGCAGGGTGAGTTTTTCCAAAACATAATTGAGGCCCCATGCAGGTATTGGTGATCTCCTTGGAGGCCTTAAATTTTTGGCCCCTCTGAGGTACTGCCTTAACAAAGGATGAGAAAAGATTGGTGGCTCTGTATTGTAATGTGCCAAAATGGCAGAGGCATGAAGTTTTATAGATGAAAAAGATAGGCCTTTGTCCAGCATCTCAGTCAAGTATTGCAAAATCTGAGGAATGTTTAGTACAGCTGTGTCAATTCCTTGTGCCTGGTTCCAAGCACAGAATCTCTTCCATTTTCCAGCATAGGATTTTCTAGTACTAGGCCTCCTGGCCTCCAAAATGACATCCATCACCGCTTTAGTGAGAGGTGTGTTTTGTATGACTACATTATCCACCATGCTGCCAGATTTAAGGTCCTGAGTTGGCTGTGCAGGATCTGATTGTTCTGCTGGGATAGTAGATGAGGTACTTGAGGTAAGGTCCAGGCTCGGCATTGAGACAAGTTCCTTAGGATTGGATACCAGTACTGGCGTGGCCAGTCTGGGGCAATCAGTATCATTTTTGGCTTCTCCTGTCTGACCTTTAGGAGTACCTTGGGGAGGAGAGGCAGAGGAGGAAAGGCATATACTGTTAAGTTTTTCCAGCTGAAAGATAGGGCATCCACTTTCCATGCTTGTCTGTGATAAGTCCTTGTGCAGAATCTCTTTAGTTGGCAGTTGTGAGGTGAGGCAAATAAATCTATGTCCGGGCATCCCCATTTCCTTGTTACGCTGAAGACTTGTGGATCCAATTTCCACTCGTGGGGATCCATGAGGTTTCTGCTTAGTTAATCTGCCAGAGTATTTACCTTTCCTGGCAGGAATTGTGCCTGCAGATGTACTCGGTAAGTCAATGCTGTGTCCCACAAAGTCATGGCTAGTCTGCAAACGGGGTAGGAATGAGTGCCTCCCTGCTTGTTTATGTACCACATGACCGTGGTATTGTCTGTCTTTATCAGTAGTTGTCCCGGATGAAGTAGGTCCTTGAAAGCTGTCAGGGCATTTTGAACAGCTAGCATCTCTTTTTGATTGATATGTAGATGTATTTGGTTTGTGGGCCATGTGCCTTGAATTCATCTTCCTGCCATGTGGGCTCCCCAGGCATAATCCTATGCATCCGTTGTTAATGTATGTGTGGCTGGGGTTAGAGTGAATGGCTGTCCCTTGTTCTGGTGACAGGCCTTCAGCCACCATCAAAACTCATGTTGCAGGCAGGGAATGAGAGTAACTATTGTTTCCAGGCTGTGGCAATGTTGAGTCCAAACACTTTTTAGGTACCACTGAAGTGTCCTCATATGCAGTCTTGCATATGGAATTAGTAGAATGCAGGATGCCATGAAACTCAAAGCCTGCAGAATTTTTCTTGCAGATAATTTGGCCTTTGTTGCCAACAGTTTGAAATAGGTAGTCAGTTGTCTTTGTCTGGCGTGAGATAAGCCATCTGGGCAGTTGTATTTAAGCTTGCACCCAGGAATATTATCTCTTGAGAGGGTACTAGTTTTGATTTCTGTTCGTTGACTGTGTACCCTAAGCATGATAGTAATCTCTTTACAAATGCCAGATGCTGTAGTAGAATGTCCTTGTCCTCTGCTTGAATGAGGCAGTTGTCCAAGTAAGGATACATTTGTATTCCTCTTTGTCTGCAGTATGCAATTACTGGTGCCAGGCACTTTGTGAAGACCCTGGGTGCAGTAGATAAGCCAAAGGGCAGTACAGAGAATTGGTAGTGCATTGAGCCAGCTTTGAATCTGAGGTAACTTCTGCATGTTTGTCTGATTGGGACATGCAGGTATGCCTCTTTTAGATCTAAAGTCACAAGCCAAGCCTTCTTGCCCATCATGGGCAGAAGCTGCTGTAGAGTCAACATTTTGAATTTTGGAATATCCAGATATGTGTTTAGAATAGATAGGTCCAGTATTGGTCTCCAGGCGCTGTCCTTTCTGGGTACCAAGAACAGTCTTGAGTAGAATCTTTGTCCCTGCTCTTGCTCTGGTACTTGTTGAATGGCCCTCATGTCCATGAGGGATGAAACTTGTTTTTGTGCCTCTGCCCATTGATTGCATGGCAGGTCTGGCATACCATTTGGCCTTGGCAGGGTGTGAAAGTGGAACTTGTAGCCTTGTGATACTATATTTAGAACCCATTTGTCCTGGGTGATCATGTGCCAATTTTCTGAAAAAAGTGCTAGTTTCCCCCCTAAAGGGGTTGCCGAAAGATAAGTGCTTGGTGCTGGAAGGGGAAAGTCATTGAGACTGTTTCCTGTATAGCTGTGATTTTTCCTCTCTGCTCTTGGAGGAAGAAGCACCCCATTGTTTAGGCCTGTATTCGCCTTGGGGCTGTGATCTGCCTCTTTGTGGCCTATTGGACACCGGAAAGGACCAATTCTTTGTAGGCCAGTTCCTGCTAAATTTGGGAGGCTGTACCTGTAAGTAATCCTTGACTGTTTGCATAGATTTAGCTTTGTCCTCCATTTTCTTCAACACCTCTTCAGCTTTAACACCAAACAAAGTATCATGCTGTAATGGAGCATCTAATAGTTTTGCTTTAACATGATCAGGCAGATTCTGTTCTTTTAACCAAGCATACCTCCTAATGACAGAACCTGTAACAGCTGCCCTGCAGGAGGCCTCTAGAGAATCAAAACCACTTTGCAAAGTATGCTTTCCAACGTGTTCAGCTGCATGCAATAAATGCTACATTTCTTTGTTGTCTGCACATTCTGAATTTGCTGACATTTTCTGTTCAAGCAATGAAATAAGATATTGTTGATATTTAAGCATATGAAATTGGCAATTTAAGGCTCTTATAGCCAAGGTTGCAGAAGTATAAATCTTTTTACCCCATCTGTCTAGGGCCCTAGAATCCCTATCAGAGGGGATAAGGTTTTTTGCAGTAGAAGCCTTGAGCCCTTTGGAACCCTGAGAGATGGTTTCTGGGTCAGCAGCAGGGTTTTTGTAAAGATATTTATGTGAATCAGGAACCCTATAGTATCTGTCTGGCTTAACAGGAGCTGGTGGTAAAGAGTCTGGAGATAGACTGGACTTTGAAAATACATCATCTACAATGTCTAAAACAGTCGGGATAGCAAGGGGCCTGTGCTGAGGTAGTAAAAGGAAGTCTCTGAGCCTTTTCTTGGATTCTGAGTAATCTTGGCTCTCCCAGTGGAAATGCTCCCTCATAGTATGCAGTGTCTCCCCAAAAGAATCCTCGGGAGGAGAGGCTGAAGGGATAGGTTCTTCAGCATCAGAATCCTCATAGGGAGGAACAGAATATTCCTGTTCAGAGGAGGAATCACAGGAAATGGAAACCTGGTCTGAAGATTCGTATTCTAACTCTTGCCTAGGACTCTTATCAGGAGGGGGATGGGAACCCCTGATCAAAGTAATTAGGTCTTCGGCCATTTTAAGCATCTGTTTTTTAGCCATGGAGGCCTGTCCAGGAGAATGCTGTACTTGTTTCTTTGTCTTTAGAGTTGCTTTAGTCTTTGCCTTTGAAGCTGAAGTAGGTTTCACATATAACTGTGTAGGCCTGAAAACACCCTCAGAAGCCAATGCCTGTTCAGCGGCTCCGGACTCATCTGAGGGAATAGTTTCAGAGTGTCCATTACCTTGAGTTTCCAGCGGCCTTGTCGACTCCACGTGGGAGTCAAAGCGGCCTGTGGTTCTGAGGTAGCGGGCATCAGGGGCTGCAAAAGCGCCTCACTGAGAACCGACGAAAGGCCTAGCAGAAGCCTCGTCATCGGTTTTGGATCTCGGATGCCTGTCCTTTTCTTTTTCTTTGCGCTTTTTATAAACTCCGGTAGTCAGCTATTCCGATGGCATTATATAATTAAATCTTCTGCCAAAGTAATGGAATGCAAAATCGTACCGACGCTTAATAGTGCGTTGGTTAAATCTAGCACAAAACCGACAACTAGCAACGTTATGGTCAGGGCCTAGGCAAGGAATACAGTAAGAATGAAAGTCCTTATGAGGTATTTGCTTCCCACAAGAAATACAATTATAAACTTTTTCTGACATCGGTCTGGAGCAAGAAAAAAGTTTCCCCAATGGGGTACTTAGCTTTAATAAAGACTTCGGATCTGAAATTCGAACTTGAAATTAACTCAGGAGTCGGCCGACCTGCACCTGCAAACTGCTTTTGCTTCGGGCACCACGCGGCAAGAAAGACTGAAGAAAATGGTGTCGGCTGCATCTTTTATACCCCCTGGTGCACTGATGTCGGGGAAGAGGCGACAGCAACCGACGCCGGACCTAGACTTTGGAATTCAGGCTGACTGAAGGTAGCCTGCCAGCAGGATAACCCAATTGTAATGACTACAACAGTGAAACACGAAGAACATCAGTCTTGAGTAAAAACCTTGTCCTTTTTCCTGTTCTGGTACTGTCTGAATGGCCCCCATTTCCATGAGGAACGTAACCTGTTTCTGTGCCTCTGCCCATTGATTTTTTGGCAGATCTGGCCAACCATTCGCCATTGGCAGTGTGTGGAAATGGAATCTGTATCCCTATGATACGATGTTTAGTACCCACTTGTCCTGGGTAAATAACTGCCAAATTTGAGCAAAAAGTGCTAATTTTCCCCCTATGGGTACTGCCAAAAGATAAGTGCTTGGTGTAGGCAGACGGAAGTCATTGGGATTGCTTTCTGTAGGTTTGCGCTTTATCTCCTCCAGATTTGGAGGTGGATGCGCCCCATTGCTTTGACTTGTATGAGTCTTGTGCCTGGTATCTGGAACCCTTAGGGCATCTGGATTTGCCCCTTTGAGCTCTGTCTGACACAGAAAAGGACCAACTTTTTGTAGGCCAGTGTCTACTGAATCTTGGTGGCTGCATCTGTTAAGAAGTCTTTAACAGTTTGCATAGACTTAGCAGCTTTGTCTTCCATTTTCTTTAAAACCTCTTCTGCCTTAATACCAAACAGAGAATCATGCTGTAAAGGTGCATCTAGCAATTTAGCTTTAACATGATCAGGCAAATTTTGTTCCTTTAACCAGGCATGCCTCCTAATCACAGATCCAATAACTGTGGCCCTGCAGGAGGCCTCCAAAGAATCAAAACCACATTGCAAAGTATGCTTTCCAACTTGTTCAGCTGCATGCAATAATTCCTGCAATTCTTTATTTTCTGCACATTCTGAAATCAACATCATTTTCTGTTTTAGCAATCCCATAACATGTTGCTGGTACTTAAGCATATGAAATTGACAGTTTAAGGCCTTGATTGCCAAGGTTGCAGATGTATAAACCTTTTTTCCCCATCTGTCCAGTGCCCTTGAATCTCTGTCAGAGGGGGTGGGATTTTTTGCTGTTGAGGCCTTAACTCCCTTTGGACCCGTGAAACAGTTTCAGGATCAGCAGCAGGGTTTCTAAATAAAAATTGATGGGAGTCAGGGACCCTGTAATATCTGTCAGGCTTACAGGGAGCCGGAGGTAAGGAGTCAGGGGTCAAGCTTGACTCCGAAAACACATCATCCACAATGTCTAAAACAGGGGGAATGGCTAAAGGCTTGTGCTGAGAGAGAAGAAGGAAATCCCTGAGCCTCTTTTTTGATTCTGAGAAGTCTTGACTCTCCCAGTGAAAATGCCCCCTCAAAGTATGCAAGGTTTCTCCAAATGAATAATCCTCAGGAGGAGATGCAGATGGAATAGACTCCTCAGCATCAGAATCCTCATAGGGAGGTAAAGATAATTCCTGATCAGAGGAGGAATCAAAAGAAATAGAAACCTGATCTGAAGATTCATAATCAGTGTCTTGCCTAGGCCTCTTATTTGGAGGGGGATGGGTATCCCTGATCAAGGTAATAAGGTCTTCAGCCATTTTGATCATCTGTTTTTTAGGCATAGAGGCCTGTGCATGTGGCTCAGGCTTCTTTTTTTAGTTTTAGAAGTTGCTTTTGTCTTTTGATTTTGCGGCTGTTGTCGGTTTGATATACAAATGTTGAGGTCTGAATAAACCCTCAGAAGCCGGTGCCTGCTCAGAGGCTCCAGACCCATCCGAGGGAGATACATCCGTTGGTCCAATACCTTGAGTTTCTTGCAGCATGCCTGACTCCACATGGGTGTCGGTAGAGGCCTGCGACTTGAAGGTAGCGGGTATCAGGGGCTGCAAAAGCGCCTCACTGAGTACTGGCGAACCAGCGACTAGCTTAGGAGAAGCTTCGTCATCGGTTCTGGATCTCGACTGCCTTTCTCTGTCCTTTTCTTTGCGTTTTTTTATGTACTCCAATAGTCGGATTGCTGACAACATTTCTGGGTAGTTAAATCTGTTTCCAAAATACTTTGATGCAAAAATATACAGACGCTTAATAGTGCGTTGGTTAAATCTAGCACAAAACCGACAGCCAGGCACGTTGTGATCAGGGCCTAGGCAAGGAATACAGTATAAATGGAAATCCTTATGAGGTATTTGCTTCCCACATGTAATACAATTATTAACTTTTTCTGACATCGGTAAAAAGCAAGAAAAAAGTTTCCCCAATGGGGTACTTAGCTTTAGTGAAGACTTTGGCTCTGAAACTCAAACTTGAATATTTCAGTAGTCGGCCGACCGGCACTTGCAAAATGCTTCTGCTTCGGGCACCGCGCGGCAAGAAAGACTGAAGAAAATGGCGTCGATTGCATGTTTTATACCCCTGACGACCTGACGTCATGGAAGAGTAGACAGCAACCAACGCAGGACCCAAGACTTTGGAATTCAGGCCGACCGAGGGCAACCTGCCAGCAGATTACCCAAATGTAATGACTGCAACAGTGAAACACGAAGAACATCTGTCTAATCAATAAAAAGGACATGTTGTCTTGGATATGAACTTTCTCTCTATATCCATTACCAGCTTGGTGGATATGGAAAACGTAGAAATTGCCTCTTGCTTACTGACAACCAGCTAATTCTCAAACAAATTGATAAGGTATGCAAGAGATGTATTTACACAATGTCACTGGAAGCAAAGCTCTCACATAAAAGCATGTCTAATGTCTATCATGTTGGCAGTAGTACGCACACTGCACCCATCACACAAAATACAAAGCAAACACATAGACCCACATATGGCGATGGTCTTAAATGTAATCTTATTAAACTCAAAAGACCTCCTAGACAAAGTACACATATAAAATGCCTTCAGAAGTCCCAAATGCATGCTGTCAAAATAACATCCACATCAACACATATACAGCCACATCTCATGGATCATGTACTTCTAAGCCCACAAGGTAAGCCATCACACAATCCAGTATTTAGGTCATTGGAGAATCTGTTGTGAGATACACCGATGTCCCTCTCATCAAGCTGATTAAGGAGAAAGTCACAGACAGCTGCTTACTGAGGTCCAGAATTTGTCAAATTATGCACGCAAGCAGGTCATTAGATCACAAATACCAGTATGTCTCAGTCATAGTCCATAAGGGTGTAAATGACCTGAGATGTACCTTCCTAGACTATATAGAGAGAGACATCATGGAGCTCTCAGAATGTGCGTCCCAATCTGGTATGTGCCTAGCAGTGAGCAACATTTTACTTTCTCAAAGGATGATGTCACAGTACAAACAAAAGATGACATACTTTAATAAATGTCAGTTTCTGGTGTCATAATAACTGTCTTAGTTTCTGGTGTCACTCTACTGGGGTACATTTGTCAGCATGGAAGGAGACTGTCAACACACCATGCTGCCTTGCCAGGAATGGTCTGTACCTCTCCCTTACTGGCTTTTGAATGTCAGCTAAAACAATACCAAACTGAAAGCATTTCAGACAAAGCTAATAAAAGACAAGAAAATGAAAAGGTGTCGCTGCTCAATGCTATGAGTCCATGTGACATTCCCTCTCTGGGCCAGTAATCAAAGAGCCTGAATCCTCACCACTGGCACAGTCGAGGAATGTTCACTTGGTACAAAAACAGATGCACAGTATTTCCAGATACAGCTCTCTGCATCAAGCACAATTTCCCTTAAGAGCACACACAGTCCAGGTTTCCCTCTCTCTCGCTCTCCAGGACCCCAATAAGACTCCCCACTGGCACAGCTGCAGAGTTGAGTCCTCAGTTGAGTGTCCACCCCAAGTCCTCAAATACCTTCTCTATGAAACCAGTGCTCTGTGCCTGTGCTCCAAGTAGCTCACACACACAGGGAAAGGCTGTCACAGATTTTCTCACTCTGCTACCCTTTGCCCAGACTATAAAGTAGTTACTGCCACCACACAATCCAAAGCCAGCTACTCTACGGCTCTTACAAAGGTACCCAATTATGAGTGAAATTAATATTAATACAAATGGTAGTGTTTGACCAGTGTGGCAAGTTCTCAGGAGTGGCCGCAGTGTCACCAAATAAATATAAGTACTCTCAGAGTTTAAAATATTCTAAAGGATCAGCCACAATGAGAAGTTTAAATATATTTAATAATAAAAGAACATGAAAATAATATTTACAATAAACACCAGAGTTTCAATCACAGGAAATATTAAAATAACACAGATGAACAGATTCACACTGATACAGAGAAACAGTACTTGACTAATCTCAGTATATTTTTCTGACTGATCTAAAGAATTACTATTCCCTTGTTACTTACCATACCAAGGTAAGATGAAATAGGCGAGTGATCCTTCTATGTCAGGTTGCAAAAATAGACTGCCTTGAAACTTCAGTCTCATCTGATGTTAAAACATATTAGTGCAGGATTACAGAATGACAACACATACATCTGATCATCTGACTTCTGTTTCCCATACTACCCCCCTTTACTGGAAACTAAACCAGAATCTCGCACAAATGTGTTACCATACACACATACAGAGCTTTGCTAAGATGAGTTGCAGCTCCTGAAAGTCAAAAACAATTTCAACCTTCAACCCTTACAGAGTAGTAATTAGTTCACCCCCAAAGATATTACTGAAGGCATCCTAGTAGAGACTTTTTGTCTCTGGCTGCATTGAGACCAGTAAGACACGATATGTATGGCCTAAATTAAGTAATTTAATTTCACAATATTTTTCTAAAAGTTAGCTGGGGCAGAGCTTAACCTTTTCTCTTCCAGTATCTTCTGTTACAACATTAATTTCCGCAGTTGTAATATAGTCTGAAAGACAGGTGTGTTTTTTTTCTGTCCAGCAGGACCCACTACTGGTACATTTTTAACACAAGCAGCTTTACAAATACATTTTCAACATAAGCATCTGTACAAATCAGTTTGATACACACAAATGAGATATCATTCTTTACAAAACTCCAGCTAGCTATGATGGCATATGTTACACATCCACTACTGTAATTCTCCTGGCATAGCTGGCAATATCTCAGATCATCAAAGTGTAAACAAGAAACAACTCACAAGAAGCTCTCCTCAACCTAGAGAAGCTCAGGTCTGTGCAGTCTCTTAAAACATGGTTTAAAGCCATGGACAGTGCATTGGCAAAGCAAGGCTTCAATCCCTTCCACACATTTAGACCAGTTACTACAAAGACACGGACTAATGACAGGGATGTCTTGATTTACATCAAAAACAAATATACCTCAAGGCTGGTCAAACAGGACAATGCACATCAGTTTCTCCACATTCAAATTTCCAAAGGCAAAATCCCATACAACTTCCTTGCAAGCTACAGGTTCCCCTCTCTGACCCAGGAAACCCATAAAAAGAAGTTATGTTTTACCATAATGTTCCATCTGTCGTCAATCTTTACTAATCATTGACTGTGGGCTCGATTCCAAGCCTTGGAACCAACTCGACCTTTATTCCAGCTTGCGCCTTCCAAAAACTATTGATCTAGGCTCTATCATAATGCTCCTCACCAAAATACCTCAGACTGAGTTTGCTTACAATAGTGACAGACAAGAAGTAGCAGATAATAGACCATATTTGTGTCCCTATTATGAAGCCAGTCTTTGGGAATATTCGGTTCACCAAGAGCTCTAAGGTAGGGGGAAGTAGGGAGGGAATGTCAAAGATTAGTGAAGATCGACAACACAGACAGAACGTTATGGTAACACATAACTTCATTACCAGATGTTGTCAATCTTCACATAATCCTTGACTGTGGGATAGAGTCCCTAGCTGCCTGAATCTTGGGAGGTCTCATGGAAGATTATTCCTGAGCACCACTTGACCCAAATGACGCACGTCCCCAGGAGACCTAGTCCAGTTTGTAATGAGCAATAAAGGTATGAGGAGATGCCCATGTAGCTGCTGCACAAACATCATCTAAGGAAGCTATGGCATGAAAAACTGTAGAAGCTGTTACAGCTCTCAATGAATGTGCGTCCACAGCACATGGTGGATGGAGTCCCTTTCTGTTGTAAACAAAGGTGATACAGTCCCCTAAGCCATTTCGCCATGGTAACTTTAGATACTGGATTGCCTAAAGAAACTGTAGAAAAGGCAATAAACAGTTGGTCAGATTTTCTAATGTCCTTTGTTCGGTGCTGGTAAAAACTTAATTCTCTGTGTATGCCTAGTAAGTGTAGACAGTACTCCCCCCTTGTTGAAAAAAATTAGGAAAAAAGACTGGGAGATGTAAAGTTTGATTGATATTTGACTCTGAAACAACATTTGGCAAAAAGGAAAGATTTGTCCTGAGGGAGACCCTGTCCTTATGAATATCAAATAAGAGGGGGGAGGGGTTTGCAGGACAAGGCTTTAATTTCCGATATTCACCTGGCCAGAGTGATAGCTATCAAAACTAAGGTTTTTCAAGACAAGAACTTTAAGTCGCCATGTTGCTGAAGGTTCAAAGGGGGAAGAAATGAGAGGCTGCAGTACCAAATGCAAACCCCATAGACCAGAGTGTTTTTTTAAACGGAGGCCTGAGCATTAAGGTTCCTTTCAAAAAGGCTTTACAAAGTTTATGTGACATAAGTGATGAACCGTTGAAACCAATATGAAAGTCAGATATCGCAGCAAGATGCACCCAAATGGTAGAAGCTGATGAGCCAGACTCAGAGTAGGGCTAAGAAGTCTAAAACTTTGTATACAGGTGCTGCATATGGGTCAATATTACAGTCAAGTGACCATTAAGCAAATTTTAGCCATTTCTTATGGTACAATTTTCTAGTTGAAGGTTAGTGGTGGACCAGAAAAATGCACTGGACTGGGGAAGTGAGGGAGTAATGCCTGGCAATCATGGGAACTGGAAAAGCCACACAGTGATCTTGAGATGCTGAAGATTTGGATAAACCATTCCCTCCGGGTGGGACAACAGGTCTGGAGCCAGGTCCAGTATCCAGGGTTTCCAAAGTAGATGAGGCAAAAGGAAGGGAAACCAGACTTATCAAGGCCAGAACAGGGCAATGAGGATTATTCTGTTCTTTGACCTGTTGGCTTTCTTTAGAAGCTGACATATTAGTGGAGCCTGGGGAAAGACGTACAGGTAGACTGGGTGACCAATCATGAAGGACAGCTTCTCTGGATGACTCCTGGGGGGGATAGGGTAAAGTAACTGCTACACATGTTGTTCAAAGGGGAAGCAAGGTTGGCCTCAGTGGAGGAATATCTTTCCTGTCACTACTGGTTTGACAGACCACTCATGAGGCATGAGGATGGTTCTGCTCAACTTGTCTGCAATCACACTGGAGCTCCCCGGAATGTGCATTGCCATTAGAAAGAGGTTGGAAGAAATCACCCATTGCCAAACTCAGAGTTTTTTTTGACAAAGAGGGTATGACCTGGTTCTCTCTTGTCTGTTGATATACCAGACTGCTGACATGTCTGCTTGAACTGCAACTGTTCTGAAAGGGAGGGTATCTTGAAATGCTTACAACACTTAGAGCACCACTCTCATCTCTAGAACGTTGATATGCAAGTTGGCCTCCAGCTAGGAACAAGTGCCTTGAACTGTCTTTCCCAGATAATGCCTCCCCACACCCTATCTGGGATGCGTCCATGGTCACTATGGCTTGGGGTTAAGGTGGGACAAAGGGATGCCCCAAGATTTCGCTGGAAAGGAGCAACCAACTCATGTCTTCTTTGCAATGATTGGTGATCATAACTAGATTGGACTTTGGCTGATTCAATAGCAACCACTGGGAGGCCAGAAGCCATTGAAGAATTTGCATATGGTATCTGGCCAGGGGAACTAGAGTGATAGAGGCTGCCATTGACCCTAGACTTTGTAGACTGAGTCTTGCTCTTACATACTTGCTGCAAATGATTTGGCTCACTTGTGATCTGATCCTTTTGATTCTTTCTAGGGGAAGTAACGCAAAGCCGGTGACTGTCTCTAGTATAGCTCTAATGAATTCCAGTTGTTGTGATAGTTCCAGATGGGATTATTCAGAGTTTACAGTGATTCCTAAGCTGGAACAAAGATGAAGAGCTGACGCCTGGTGGGAGTGGTTATGAGCCACTTGTCTAGATATGGAAACACTCTGAATCCAGCAGTCTGAGATGAGCTGCTACTACTGCCATGGATTTAGTAAACACCCTGGGGGCTGTGGTGAGACCAAAGGCCAGTGCTCTGAACTGACAGTGACTGGCTCCCAGCCAGAAGCTCAGGAATCTTCTGGAGCGCTTGTCCATTTTTATATGGTAATACACATCCTAAAGATCTACAGACTACATCCAACTGTCTTATTCCAAGAATGGGAAGTCTTTACTGAACCAAGACCATCTGGAAAGTGGTTTGTTGAACTGATTTGTTTAACTGACGGAGATCCCACATCGGTCTCCAATACCATTTTTTTTGGCACTAAAAAGAATCTTGAGTAAACTCTGGATCCTCTCTGGTCTGGCGGGACTGCCTGGATAACTCTTTTGTCAAGCAGTTGTTGAATTTCTAAGACTGATGTCTCCCTGTGACTGGGTGGAACATTTGGGAATCTTCTTAGTCTTTTCTGGTTTCTTTGAAAAGGTAATGTCATTACCTCTGGAAATGATCCCCTGCAACAATCTGTCTGTCATCATTTCTAGCCAGGCAGATTGGTGCAAGGATAATCTTTTTCAGTTTTATTCACTTTAAAAAAAAGTCTAGTGTTGATGAAATGTCTGAGAACATGAAAAGAATAAAAGAATATCTTATGATGTGCCCCAACAAATCAGAAATCCTCAGGCCCAGGGTGACGAATGAATTAGGAGTTATGTACTTACCATAACTTGATATTTGTGTCGTAAAACTTCATTCTTCCTCACTGATGGGTCATGGATCCGACCCTCAGATCCATCCTGGCCAGATTTCCCAGACTTCAGATCCTGATCTCAAGCTCCTTACTCAACCCACAATGCACCACTGTGTCCCTAGTTCCTTAAATCGCTTTTGCTGCAAACTGCCCATAGGATTAGAGAGACAGGACTGAGAGTCAGACCAAGAACCTGAAAATTCCAATATCATCCAAGATCCTTCCAGGAGTGACAAGGTCAGGGGATGGTTGGGAGGTAAGGTGAGGAAGAATGAAGTTGGACAGCACAGTACCAAGTTATAGTAAGTACATAACTCCTAAATCTGATGTTGTCCACTTCATTCTTCTTCACTGATGGGAGAGACACCAGCTACATAATTATTGGGAGGCCCTCAAGGTAAAATGTACCGGAGCACTGTCAAACCAAAATAGGCTCTGCTTCTGGAGACAATGTCCACTTTGTAAAAAGCAAGACAAAGGAATGGATCTTTGACAAAGATGTTGCAAACCAGAACCATCCATTGAGGGTCTGAAGGAAAATCAGATGATGTAGTCACAGATCTGGTAGAATGGGTTCCAGGAATAGTATAAATCAACAAAATAAAGCAGTCAGTGATGCAATTGGCTAGGGCAATAGTGGGAATTACTTGCCCTAAGTGATTAGGAGTAATAAACACAAACAGCAAGACTTTCTATACTGTTTCGTTCTGTGGAGATAAAACATGGCTGTTTGTGCACATCAAGGAGGTGAAGGTGATATTTGCACTGATTAGAAAAAGATTTTGAAAAGAACACTAACAATACTATGGACAGATTAAAGTTAGACGCCATGCTTACCTTAGACCTAAAGGAATAAAAAGGTTTGGAGAAGCACCTTATCTGCATTAAAGATAATGCAAGGCGACTAGGGAGACAAGGTATGTTTAAATGTATTCTAGATCAGCCTGTGAAGAATAAGTTTGAGAATGCAAGGCAAAAAAGGTCTTTAGAGGAGTTCTGAACAGAAAGATTCCTTTCTTAAAGGCTTTGTATAACATGGAAGTCAAGAAGATGATGATTCAAAATCCAGAATTGTAATTAAATACAGCAGAAATAGGCAGAAACAAAGGAGGACAATATTCTCTTTGAAGCCCATATGGAAAAACATTTCCATTTACTTCCATAAACTCTGTAAGCCTCCAAGGAACCCAACGTAATGTCATGAACAGATGGAGCAAGGCTAGACCACTGTACTATCATGGAAGTTGAGAAACCATGCAGTGAGCTAGACGGCATGAAGATTGGAATGCTGGATCTGAGAAGGATGAGAGAATACTGCGAATGGGTTCCAAAGAACCATGGAGGATACTTTTGATGAAACTGGAGAAAAAGGAGAAGCGATACTTGGTGAGACTGAACGGGAGGCAAAGAGGATGACAAAGCTCTGCAACTTGTTAACTTGTGAAGCAACTACAGGAAGAAAGGTAAAGACAGGTAGGCATAAGGGAAACCAATGGCCAAACCATTAATGAGAACATCGCTAAGCAATTACCCTGGAAGAGGGGGTGACAGTGAAATACCCGCTTCACCTGTTGTTCAGGGAAGAAGGAAGGGGTCACAGCAAGGTTGGCTCCAATGGCTGATTCGCAACTGTTTGATTAAAGGATCACTTGCAGGTAAACAGAATGAACCTGCTGAGTCTATCGACCAGAGTGTGGACTTCTGTGGTATATGCATTAAAAACAGACATGGTCAGAAAATAATGCCCATTTCCAGATCCTTATGGCTCCCTGCATAAAGGGAAAGAATGAGTTTCTCCTTGATTCTGGATGTGCCAGAATACTGACATGTTGTCTGTGTATATCACAAGAGTCCCTAAGGAGTGAACGTCTTGAAAGGCACACATCGTTAAAAGGACTGCTGTCATCTCTAGGACATTGATATGCAACTTGGTCTTTGGGTAAGACCATGTGCCTTAGGTCCTCTTTCCGCTGAAAAGTACTCCCACTCCATTTAGGGAACGACCATGGCCACTGTGGCTATGGAGGAAGGAAGAGGAGATGACCTGCCTAAAGAACAGGTTGTCTAACTAGGTCCACCAACTAAGGTGACATTTGAAACATTGAGTGAAATTTATAAAGACAAAGAGGATGGTGAAGAATAGACCAGTGAACCACCTAAGTCCATTGGAGGATTCCTATTAAAAAAAAAAAAACAACTGCTGGAGGGAATAGTATTATGGTAGCAGACATAGAATCAAGAGTTTGCAAGATCAGTTTTGCAGGAGGGGATGGAAGTGTCAGTGGAACCCCCCGCCTGTTTTAACAATGGAGACACAAAGATACTACTTGATCTATGGAAACCAACGATTGCCTATTAATTCCAGTTTTTGTACGGGAAAGATTTGTTTTTCCCACTTAGTGAAAAGCCCAGTGATCTAGAGATATGAAACAGATTACCCCTGGCTTGTAGCAGATGGTCCCTGGTTGGAGCAGTGAAGAACCAATCAATTTGGCCAGGTTTATAGTAATGTCCAGGGGCTGGCAATCTGAAACAAGAAACCTCTGGTTAGAAGAAGTTGATGCCTGGCTGGCAAAAAAAAAAAAAAAAAACGTGCAGATATAAAAAACAGACAAAAAGGGGGCATTAAAAGAAGGGTGCTTAAAGAGTTACCTGAAGAATAATAGTACCATGAAATAATATATTTGAAAAACTCAGTACAGACAACACTAACTCACTGAAACCAGTCTTCCTCTATATAAGGGATGAGATACTCCAAAGTATGTGGAGAGGGCAACACAATGGTAGGTTGAGGAGATTCCTTGGCATCTTACTGGGACAGGAGTGTTACGTAGGGAAAGGAAGGTGTTACATCCATTAGATAACACTGCAAAGAGCATGTGGGAAGGTATCTGGGATTTGTCATAGGAGCAAATCTATAAAAAGAACATGCTGGGCTAAATAATTGTCTCTAATACTGAGAAACCGGTCGCCACCTAAATATACAGCAAGACTGTCAAATGTGGAAGGAGACTTAGATCACAGCAAGTCCTGACCGCTGAGAAAGGGAAAGGAAGAGAGAGAAAGGAGAAGATCATCTCTCCAGTTGTGACAGTCCTAAGGAGGTTATGAAAAAAAGACAGGATAGGTTTTGGGCTACAGTGCTCGGGATAGAAAAAGGCCAGCAGACTATGTGGTGGGACTATGTAGGGATTTGCTGATGAGAAATACACACATTTTGCCTAGGTAACCGTGTCTGACTAGGTATAACAGGAGAAGCATCCAATGAAGTCATGACAGAGTGGATGCGTTCAGAAATCTCCACCTTAGGTACCTAGATATTTACTAGTCTAAATCTCTGCCAAGTTGGATAACAGCAAGAAAATGCTTCAAGATAAGACCATTGGCAGAAAGCATGTCCCCATTAGAAACACAGGTGCTAAACCAGGAATAAAGATTTCCAGATGCAAGGGAAAAGAAGGTCAGCATTCAAACCATGCCACAAATCTAACAAAGCAGACTCTCCTGTCAAGCCCCCACATTACCAGTCATGGAAAAAGGGAAGGGCAAACAATCGACCTCTCAACGTTGTAACAACTAGAAAAAGATTACAGGAGGGAGAGCTTTAGTCGCCTGTGCTGTCAGAGTAGAGGACATTAGAATAACTGTGAAAGTGCCCTATTCGGAATAAATACCAAGAAAAAGGAAGCTCATCAGATCCGAGGGGTGTTTTGGATCCGAGGAAGTTCAACGTTAGTGGAGCACTCTGGATCTGAAGACATTGGACCCGAGAAGCCCGTTTCTGCAGTCTGCTACTCATCGTATCTTAAAAACTGAGATCTGAGGAGAGAGACTCATCAGCCCCAAAAGCGTCAGATCTGAAGGCTCCAGATCCAGAAAAAGAAACAGTTCTGCAAAACTGGACAGATTAGAGGTATGATCCGAAGTGTGCAATCCAAAAACTGGTCTCAGTCTACTAAGATGACCTTGGATCAAAGGTCTAACTCAGTACCGTTTGGATCCAGATGATTTGGATCTGAGAAAAAACAGTCAATCATGACCTATAGGTGCAACATCTGACAGACAGGATTTGAAAATCTTGGATCCGAGGCTTCCGCTAAGATTTGAAAACTAGTTCAAAGTTTCTGCTTAAGGCAGGTAGGATCCAAGGTTCTTGGATCCATTAAGAAAAAAACAGTAAACTGAAGGACTGCCACAACCAACCTATCAAACCCAGGAAGGACCTTGGATCTTCAGATCTGAGGGCTAGGATCAGAAGTTCCGCAAAGTGGTTACATTTATTTTATTTTTCAGCTACTTATTCCAAAGGGGAGTTGAGCCCCTAAAGAACCACTGTACAAAGTCATGAATAAGGAAGTTGTCAGAACTGCTCAGAATTTTTTTTTTTTTTTAAAGGATGTACAGGTGGAGCAGCTGAACTTTGCTTGGCTCTTTGGTTCTCTGAGACAACCGAGGACATCACAACACACCCTCAGACAACCGAGGACATCACAACACACCCTCAGAGATTAAGAACAAATGGACAACACAAACGGAGACTAGGTGTCGGCCACCATCTGACCTCACTGTATACCTCTCAAGTTCTTACAGCAAGAAACCCAAAAATAAGGGCACTTTTTAAAGACTGCTCTTGTAACTTAGAAAGTTGATAGAATAACAAGTTTTGCATTAGCATGAATTTTCTGAAGGGTAAATAGTCTAAAAGTCAAATGTTTGTCATTATTTACGGACTACAACCCTTAGTGGTTCGCCAATGAACTGCCAGAAAATCACAATTTTATGAGAGACAGACCTAAAAATGAGGCAAAAATATAAACTGAAAATTCTGTTGAAATCTATACAGCTGAGAGGTATGCCTCAGCGCCAACAGTTCGCATACCAGAAACAACATGAAAACATGAACAGCCAAAAGAAAGTCCTCGAATAGACAAACAGCAATAAAGCATCACACACCCACTAGCAATCAGCAGTAGTGACATGACCAAGTCCACAGCACTGCTTAATATAGCTTTTCTCTCTAGTTTTATTTATTTATTTATTTATTTATTTTTTAACTATAAGCAAAAGACAGCAATCAGCTCACACACAAAAGCAAACCCATTCTGAGCTGAATCATCTGCACCCTGACAAATACAAAGGACTTGACAGAACTAGTGGACCGCGATACACATTACAGCCGACCCACTTATTAAAATTCACCAACAGAAGCTGCAAGGAACTGGGAATACACAACTGCAACACATACACTTACTCTTTCATAACTGAGGGAGGAAGAACAGAAAAACAAAAAATAGACAAGAAATATAAGCAAATTAAAGTTCTCACAGATCGAGATTTGGATTCCTTCATCTGACCACCATGGCGGCAAACGAGATCTAAGGAACTAGGGATGCTGTAGTACACTGTGGGAAGAGGGAGGAGTTTAAGATCAAGATGTGAAGTCTGGGAAATGTGGCCGAGACAGATCAGAGGGTCGGATATGTGACCCATCAGTGAGCGAGAATGAAGCGGACATCATCAGATTTTCGGTTATCTGTCCAGACCTTTCCAGTATACATATGTCCCTAAGGGTTTACAGCTGCAATAATGCACAGTTGACCTTAGAAGGCAGCCCAGTCATAAAGGAAAATGAACTAACCTTCTCAAAACTATTTTGTGCCTGGACAGGGAGCAGAATTTCTTGCTCTTCTGAATAGCTAAATGAGCATTAGAAGCAACAATCAGTAAAAGCAAGTCTGCCTACAAAATTAATGCTTCAAAAACTTCAAAACACATACTTAATCAAGTCTGCCACCAAGTGGTGATGAAGAAATAACTCATAAAACTCAATGAAAACTCGTAATACTGAATGAGTTAAAATAATGATAAACACTAGACCATCACAGGCAAATTGGAAAGGAATGTGGATCCTGCTGCACTGACATGTGAACATTTACCATTTAGGCAAGTTTCCTCATATAAAACTTAGGTTCGTTATATGGATCAATACTGCCAGAGATTGTACAATCAGCACAGCATCAAGCAGTGTACTCTCAGGTCTCCAAGTGAGTAGATTATCTAAAGTATGCCTTTCAGGAGAGCTGTAACAAATCCTTCTCTACCTTTGCAATGAATGTAATATATAGAAAAAAGTGTGTGAAATGCTAAGTACCTACCACAAAAATAGTTCTGAGATTCTTGAAGAAGGCTACAAACGAGCTCTGACCTGTTGGAGTGAGCTAAAATCTCTCCAGTCAAAGCTTATGTTGTATTTATCATTGCAAAATGCAATGGAGCTACATAACCATTTGGAGAAAAGGGTTCATCTGGTAACTCAGCACTCCTAACTCCCTTTTGTAGAAGAAAGGAACAATTAATCATATTACCTAAAGGATCGGTTGCTTCAAAGTAATATCAGAATGACCCATTTAAGTATAACCATTGAATACATTTTCATTTTTTTTTTTTGTGATAAGAAGATGGGTGACTGTACAGATTTGTTCTCAAGAACCAGAGACCACCTTGGTCATAAAAGATATTTCCTGAAAAAAAAACTGTCTTGTGTAAAACTGTAAAAGGCTATTCACCTATCAAGGCCTGCAATGCACATTTCTGTCTGGCTAAGTTGACGAATACAAAGAAAATGCCTCGTCAGCAATACAACTAGGAAATCTGCTTATATGGCAAGCTGAAGGAAGGGAAAGTAAACTTTTCAGCAACAATAGTAAAGTCCAAGAGACAAGCAACACATATAAAACTTAGGGGCTGTAAAGAAACTCAGAAGAGAAGAAGAAAGAAATCCCTGAGAAGTACATCTTTAAAGATTAGGCCAGGCCATCATTAAACAAAGTACAAAACATTGCAGCTAAGGTAGATGCTACATTAACAATTCTCCTGTTGAATTAGAAATACAACTGAGTCTGTTTTTATGAGAGATGATTTTCTAGTATTAGGCATTTGGTTTCATTTTAGATATCAGAAGAAAAAAAACAAAGAAGAAAAATGGCTATATCGCTTCATCCCAGGATGCTGACACATTTAAAACTAAAACTGTGTTTAAGTTGGCAAAAAGCTTTTTTGGGATGCATCCTTATGGAGAGTGGGCCAGTACTGATCTTTAAGGAATCCATGACCTATAACTGAACTTACACACTTCTGGAGATAGATTTAAGAATTTCTTAGGTTCACAGTTTCATATGTGTTTACTAGGGCAATGACCACAGGGCATTAAGCCAAGCCAAGCATCCCAATTCTCTGACAAGTTCTGGTACCCCTGATAAGTGTCAGCAGGGTCTTGGGAGGTAAAACATTTACAAGCAGAGGCCTGGGAGATGAATCATTTACAGTCACAGGTTCATAGGTAGGTACTAGGCTATCGGCCCAAGGGCCTAAGTAAGCCTAGCCAACAAGGTTCCCTGGCTTACGCCACCCAAGAAAGTTATTTTCCTGTGCCACTGTTGAGCAGACACAGAAGTGATCCCCGGGGTGTATTTCCTATTTCCCAACCACTCATCAAGATTTTTCTTGAAGAGTGCTAATGAAGAACTTTGCTTGACATAGATGGGTAGCTTGTTCCAGAGTATGGGAAGTCTCTGGGGCAGGAATCTATCCCTCCAGCATGTCCTGTTTATTGTGGTGACAAGGTTTAGGTCCCTACAGCGTGTAGCTCGGAGGGATTGGGATTTCTTTAGGTGCAGCATGTCCAACAGCTCTGGGTTTGATATAGCTTTATATGTTAGGCAGAGATCACCTCGGAGTAGGTGATATGCTATGGAGTAAAGCTGGAGTTTTTTGAGGCAGTCAGTGTAGGGCATTTATTTGAGGCCAGTAATCCTCTTTGTGAGGTACTTCTGTGGCCTTTCCGGCTGCTGCAGATGTCTTCTGAGGTACATTCCAAAGGGGCGTTGTACTCTATAATGGGTCTGAGTGTCAAGCAGAGGGGAACAATGACCTCTTTTTTCCTTGATGAGAACCCTTTTACGATGAGGTGTGCCACGTAGAAGGACTTCCTGACCACTGTGGCGATGTGACTATCAAAAGAGAGACTACTGTCCAGAGTACAGAGTTTTTACCAAAGGGGATCACACTGCACTTTTTGGCATTGAGCTTGAGGCCATGGCTCTGACACCAGGCATTTGTCTCAGCGAGGCCCTTCTGTAGGATTTCTACATCATTTGGGGACTTGACTATGGCTCCTAGTTTGCAGTCATCTGCGAACTTCATTAGCCAGAGGCCTTCCTGTTAGCCTGTACTTCAGAGAAGTAGATACCAAACAGGACAGGTCCCAGGACGGAACCTTGTGGTACTCCACTTGTCACTGCTTTAAGGTCAGATTTGGAGTCTGCAACTTTTACAGTGTGGGTTCTGTCAGTGAGCCAGTTGGCAACCCATCTTGTGACGTAGGGATTTATACCTAGTCTAGTGAGTTTAGCTATAATTCCAGAATGGGGAATGGTGTCGAAAGCCTTGGCAAGGTCAATATAGGCTGTGTGAACCACCTTACCCTCATCTACGGCTTTGGTGACTGCCTCAAAGTCGTCAATCAGCTTCAGGAGGCATGACCTGCCTTTCACAAACCCGAACTGGGTGGGATCCAGAGTTTGGAGGTTACCAATGTCTTTGTTTATGAGTTCCATGATGATACGTTCCATGAGCTTGCAGACCAAGCTCATCAGGCTAAAAGGTCGATAGTTCCCGAGATCAGTGGTGGCTCCCCCTTTGTGGAGTGGGATAACTGTTGCTGTGCGCCATTCAGTGGGCACAAAGCCTGAGCGAGGCTATTACTGAACATGGTGCGTAAGTGGGGAGCCAGTTCGTTCTGAAGTTCGTGCAAAACACAGCCTGGGATGTTGTCTGGTCCCATGGACGCTGTGTTTTTGGCTTTAGAGAGTGCAGTTTTTACCTGCATAGTTGTGATTACAGGGACTCTGCATTCTTCCTGTATAGATATGGGCTCTTTAGGGGGTAAGAGGGGGGTAAAGTTAACACTGAACCTATCTGCCAGGATGTTGGTAATATCAGTTGGTTCTCTAATTTTTGAGCCTTTGTGCTGTAACTCAGAGCAGATCTGGGTGTTGCCATCAAGATTCTTGACATAGCTATAGAATGCTTTGTGGCTGTCCTTGGAATTAGTGGCAATTTTGTTTTCATAGCTAGCTTTGGAGGATCTTATAAGGGATCTAAGCTTCTTACTGAGGCTGACCAGGGAGCTCCTCCACTCATGGGATTTTACTCTCTTTTGCAACAGTTTCTTCCTTCTGTTGTACAGTTTGTTTATGGCAGGGGACCACCAGATTGGCTTCCTTTTTTTGGAGGATAGTGTCTTGGTTCTGTTTGCAGTAGCACGATCCATGCACTCGTGTAAGTGCTTATAGAGTGCATTTGTGTAGGATTCAGCAGTTGTAACTGTATTGTCCATCTGCATGGGTGTCATGAAGTTCACCACTTCTGTCTTAAGAAGCATGAAGTTGGCTTTGGAGAACTTTTTTACTGTGGTTTCCTTAATGGGGGGTGGGGGCGGGATGTGGATATCAAGGGTGATTAGCTTATGGTCGGATCGGACCAACGAGGAGCTGACTTCAAGTGTGGAACACCGGTCACTCATGTTGGTAATGACTAGGTCTAGGATATTGTTGCCCCTGGTGGGGTGTGGACAAGTTGATACAGGGCATTGGAGTTTATGAATTCCAGAAAGCGTAGAGCTAGTACACGAGTAGTTTTCCCAGTTAATGGTGGGGTAGTTGAAGTCGCCCATTATTAGGGTGTTTGGTTGAATCCTAACATTTTCCAGTACATCAAGAAAAGAGGAGTGGGAATCCTGGGGCATGGTGGGAGATCTGTAGCAACTACAATTTGGATTGCAGTTTTGCCCAGAGTTAGTTGCACTTGGGTAACCTCGGATGCATTGTGCTGAGCAACTAGCCTGGAGGTGTGGATATCCTTAATGAATATGGACACACCTCCGCCTTTGGTGTTTCGGTCCAGGTTACATTGCCGAAAAGTGTGGTATGAGTTATAGCCTGGTAGTGCAGGGGTGCTCTCTGGAGCCTTGAACCAGGTCTCAGTCACTGCACAGATATCGATGTTCTCCATTTTAAGGAGTGTCTCGAGTGAGTATATTTTGAGATTTAGACTTCTAGCACTGAGTAGCATTACCCTCACTTTTTGCTTGCCTGTTCCTGTTATGGTGGTGAATTTGTAATTTGAACCTTGCCTAAAAAAGGCACTATAGGGGCAGCAAGAGCCTTAGCCAGTATCCGGAATCCCAGGGGCGACAGGTGCAGGCCATCTCTGGCAAAGCATCGTGGTCTGTCGACCATGTCATCCCAAGCAGACAGATACTGGATCCCCTTAGAATGACAGAAGCATAGCCAATTGTTGAAGTCAATCATTTTGTCCTTGTACTATGGTATCATTCTGGGCGATGGCAGAATATTACTCAGGGCTAGAGTCATACCTGCCTGGGCTACAAGATCAGAGAGGTCTTCCATGTCTCTTTTTATGTAGTCCAGGGAGGTACGTCTCAGGTCATTCACACCAACATGGACAATGACAGAGTCATATTTGTACTTGTTGTGGAGTGATCTGAGTGCGTGGGTTATGTGGCGGATCCTGGCACCAGACAGGCAGCTGGCAGTAACCTTCTCCTTGTTTAACCTGGTGAGTGGGACATCAGTGTGCCTGACTATACAGTCACCTATGACTAGTGTGTTGGGTACGTTGTTTTGCCTTATTGGCTGTGGTTGAGTGGCACACCGAGTTTGTGGGCTATGTGTCATTTGGGTTGTGTTGGGGGATGGAGGTTGCTTGTGTTTCTGCTTTGGAGGTCTCTGTTGCTTAGACAGATTATTACTGAGAGCCTCCGCAGATGTTTTTGTGTTACTATGTGTCGATTCTGGTGGCGTAGATTTAGTGGGACTATGTGACTGCCTGTGTCAGAACCATTTACAGTCTGCCTGTGTCAATTACATACATACATGCCAAGCTAGGGATGAATTTTGTATTTCCCATCCAATTATCCAAGTGGCGAGCCTGTTCCAGAGAAGGGGTAGCCCCTGGGATACATACCAGCCTCTTCAGCAGATCCTACTTATATCACAGGCAAGGTTTAAGTCTTTACAATGGATAATTCTGTTGTTCGTTTTGCGGATATGCTGGAGGTCCATCAGAGTGGGGTCTAATAATGCCTTGTATGCCGTGCATAGATCTCCCCTCAACAGACCATAGGAGACAGAATACAGGGACAGGGCCTTTAGACAGCCTGCATAGACATTTTACTTATGCCCTGTATTCTTTTAGTAAGGAACCATCTCTGGACATTCCAACTGTTAGATAGATATGCCTGGTTAAGTACATGCCAAAGGGTGCACTGTACTCAATAATAGGTCTGGTAAATGCCGAATACAGTGGAACCATGACTTCCTTGGACCTAAAGGTCATACCTTCATTTATAAGTTGCGCAACACAGAATGATTTCCTCACTGCTGTAGACACGTGATGGTCAAAGGCTAGATTACTGTCTGTGTGTGTCCCCAAGTCCCTGACTACTGCATCAACTCTTACTGGTGTGTTGTCAATATGACAGTTACCAGGGGTGGATGACTTCCCAAAGGATACTATTATGCATTTCCTGGCATTTAATTTTAGTCCATGGGCTCTGGCACCAGCTATTTACCTGTGTCAGCCCCTCCTGGAGAACATTTGTGTCAGTGGGTGATTCAATGACCACTCCTAATTAGCAATCATCTACAAATTTAGTCATCCAGAGGCTAATTACATTGGCCTTTACTCCAGAGAAGTAAAAGCCAAAGAGGAGCAGTCCCAGGACCACTCAGTGAGGGACAATTTAGCTACAAAAACGTACTCACTCTGCCAATCAGTGATATTAAGCTTCATATAATCCATGCCCGAGTTGCTCACCCCATTGTGCCACTCTTTTCATAACAATGCTGGCTTGCTGGTATTCTGCAAAACTAATTTACTCCATTTATACAGTAATGGTCTCCAGTGTATAAGATTCAGTATTTGACAAAGACTGCAGTTTGGAACACTCCAGCTAGATTTTACATCTAGCAGAAAAGAAAGATGGCAAAGGTCATATAAATCTTGTGTGATATTACTTAGATTGAACAAATATTGGCAATCTGATGCAAGGGAAGTGAAAAAAAATCTTAAAAAAGTAATGTGAAATATGCAAACCTAACAGTCTTCAATCAATAGTTGGACTGCACAGAAACATCACACAAAGTAAAAAAACTACCAAGGTATTATCTCTTTGAATGTTGAATGTATATCACTTTGTATGGAGAAAGTATAATTTGTAATTAAGAAAATGTGTCCTCTGCATATAGCTGCCCCCTAAGAAAAAAGCAAGCAGAGGGTACTTAAAAACTGAATTAGCCATATGTACATTCTTCCTCTCTCCCATTTCTATTATCCTCAGTGATATTATAGGCTACCGTCTAGCAAAACCTAAAACAAAGGTTTTAAGATCCTTTATGCAGATTCCATGTAATTAAAGAAATCAAAAGGAATAACAGGGACACAGGAAAAACTTAACACATCTCACATGCTATACAATTCTTGCAGATGTTTCTACTGTACTTACAGCCAGAAATTCTTTGAGACGATCTTCAATACTCCCCTTATGTATAGTAAACAAGGCTGCTGCAATCTGGTTTATAGCTTTAGCCAAACAGTGGATGTTGTTGCAGTGTCCTAAGCCGAAAAAAAATATAAGAAACCTCAAAGCAAAGTGCAACTGTTTACTACTACCTCTAAAATAATGCAGATTTTAATAACACTAGAAGGATATATATACAAATGCACACACAAGCACAAACACACGCACATATATACACATATATGTATGTAATCATAAAATATTTTAATGAAAAACAAAGCTACACACACAATGTAAAAATGTTGAGCCACTTCTACTGAAACCCTGTAAAGAACAGAAAGTTCAGTAGTAGCCATTCAAATACAATACTACTTCAGTAGGTTAACCTATTGGTGTTATATTCTGCTCAAAATATAACAGTCGGACAGTGTGTGTGTGTGTGTGTGTGTGTGTGTGTGTGTGTGTGTGTGTGTGTAGTAAAGGTGTGGCTATTGCAGCAGTTCATAAGTTTATAGTTCATGGTTGAATAATAGGCTAAATGCCCTGATGGGCCATTTTAAGTCTAGCCAATAAGATCTGATCAGAATTATACCATGTAGCTTCTGTCTATAAGATGAAGACCTTAACCATTATGACAAACCCACCCCCTGTGATCTATTTGAAAATCTACTATTACAAGTTTACTTATATAACTGTAATACGTTCATCATTACAGAACTGTTCCAGTAGCCTACGATATATTAGTAGAAAACCAAACATTAGAAAGAATGGGAGGAAGTATGAGGGTCCAGGAGCCCCTGGAGAAACGTCCTAACAAAGCCAGCTGAACACCAAGAAAAGGAGACTAGTTTGCAATGCTCTGTAAAGGTATATCAAGCATACAGGACCAAACTTGCTCTCTCTTGAATACTTCTAGGTCCTCCACTTTCCAAAAAGTCACTGAAAAAGCCAAGGCCGTACCTGGAAATGACCTGTTATTGTGGAAGTAACAAAAGTAAATAACATGGGACAACCATTCAGAAATTGTCCACCTTGACACTGGTCGTCCACTTTCTTAACTTCATAAGAAATAAATAACTGATCAGAATTTCTAAAGGTTTTATTGGTTTTATTTCTGTCATGCAAGTATGAGTTGTCTGTGGACATCTTGAGTATGAAGAATCCTTTCTCCCTCATTTTTAGGTTCCTTAACGAAGACTAGAAGATGGGTAGCTTGGCTCAAGTAAAATTGAATACGAATTTAGGCATAAATTAAGGATTTGTAAACTCTGATACCACTTTAGGCATAAATTAAGGTTTTGTTCTCAAAATTATCATATATTTACAGAAAATGAGATTAGGTTGAATTAGCATAATTAAAAGTGATGCATTTACCATAACTAAGTATCTGTGTTGTCCATTTTCATTCTTTCTTACTTACTGATGGGTATCAGATCCAACATCGGATGTGATTTTGCCATTTCTTCCAGACTTCGCCTCCAAATCTCAAGCTACTCCGCTCGTCCCATAATGCACTACACCTTCTCTAACTCCCCAGATCGAGTTTGCTGCCCTACAGTATAACATGTTCTATTAAAAGAATAATAATAATAGAAAACATAGAATTTGTCCTTTTCATTCTTCCTCACTGATGGGTCAGAATCCCCAGCTATGTAACTCCTGGGCAGTCCTCAAGGAAGGATGTGCGGAGCATAGTTAAGCCAAAGGATGCCCTGCCCCTAGAAAAAAATACACAACTTATAATGAGAGACAAAGTTGTGAGTCTTAGACCAGGTAGCTGCAGCACAAATCTCATCAACTGAGGTCCTGGAAGAGAAGGCAGATGATGTAGCCATAGCCCTGGTGGAATGGGCCTTGGGTAGTTGAGGTAATGAAATAAACTTTTGTGAATAAATGAAGGAAACACAATTCAAAATCCATCTGGCTAAGGTAATCTTATGACCTGAATGGCTTTCTGAGGAGGAGACAAAGAGCTGATAAGATTTCCTACACTTTTTTGTCTGTGGAGATAAAAAAAAAAATTGCCTGCGAACCTCTAGAAGGTGGCAAGGTATATTCTTCTTTGTTTGAAAATTTGGGGAAGAAAACTGGTAACTGAATTCATTGATCAATGCTGGATTCCATTGCTACCTTGGGCATAAAAGAGGGAAATTTCATGTCACAACTATCCACTTGTTCAAAGGACTTCTGGGCAAGTCCTTGCAGCACTAATGTGAGATCTCAAGGAAGAGAATGGTCTTTAATTGGAGGTGTGTGTGTGTGTGGGGGGGGGAAAAAGAAAAACACCCTTCAAAAATGCCTAATCTGGAAGAGAAAAGAGAGGAAGATTCCTTCCCAGCAGGAAAATTGGATATAGCAGCCAGCTGAAACTTAATGGTGGAGAAAGGTACTGTTGTGTACACTTATCATAAATGTAGATGTTCGAGTGTATTCACTGTTGCAATCATTACAATTGGGTAATCTGCTGGCAGGTTGCCCTCAGTCGGCCTGATTAACAAAGTCTTGGGTCCTGCGTCAGTTGCTATCCCTTCTTCCATGACGTCAGGGGTTATAAAACATGCAGCCGACGCCATTACATCAGTTTTTCTTGCCCCAGATGTCAGGTGCCCCCCAAATGGGAAGCCAAATATTTAAATAATTAAAAACACAAAAATATACCTCCAAACAAAACCAAATACACCAAAAAGGCTTTTAAGCATAGTAAAGAAAAGTACAGGTATAGTAAGAGAAAAACAGGGGGTTGGAGGGTAACCAGGAGGACTGCAACAGTGAATACACTCGAACATCTACATTTATGGTAAGTGTACACAACTGTACTATGTTCTTCGTGTTTCATTGTTGCAGTCATTACAATTGGGTAGATTCCCAAAGCTATGATTGGGAGGATGGATTTATACAGCATTAAGACCAGCTAGAAGGCCCTGCAGGACAGCAGTGGCAAAGCCAGCTCTGGATTTAGAGAAGAAAGGTAAATGGTAATGTTTGGTGAACGTATGAACTGAGCTCCAGGTAGCAGCTTCTAGAATGTCTCTGGTAGGAACACCTCTGAGTAAGGCTGTAGAAGTAGATGCAGCCCTGGTGGAATGAGATCTGATCCCCTGGGGGATAGTTTTACCATGGTGTATGTAGCAGAAAAGTACAGTTGTGTACCTACCATAAATGTAGATGTTAGTGTATTCACTGTTGCAGTGATTACAATTGGGTTATCCTGCTGGCAGGCTACCCGCAATTGGCCCGAGTTTAAAAGTCTAGGTCCGGCGTCGGTTGCGGTCGCCTCTTCTCTGACGTCAATGCGCCAGGGGGTATAAAAGATGCAGCCGACGCCATTTTCTTCAGTTTTTCTTGCCCCAGATGTCAGGTGCCCTTAAAATGGTAGGCTAAATTATGCCAATAAGCATGTATGTACAAAAAAAAACTTTTTCTTCATCTACAAGCAAATACACCACATAGGTTGTATAGAACAGAGAAGTACAGAAAAGTCCCAGCAAAGAAAAAGGGGGATGGTGGGAGGGTAACCTGGACTGCAACAGTGAATACACTCGAACATCTACATTTATGGTAGGTACACAACTGTACTATGTTCATCGTGTTTCACTGTTGCAGTCATTACAATTGGGTTGAATCCCAAAGCTAAGGTTGGGAGGCTGGTGCTAAATAGGATTAGTAGAGGCTATCAGGCCCTGCAGAACTGCAGTGGCAAAGCCTGCCCCAGGTCTAGAGTAGAGAGTTAAGTGATAGTGCTTTGTAAAATTATGCACTGAACTCCAAGTTGCAGCCTCTAAGATGTCTTTGGTTGGTACTCCTCTGAGGAAGGCTGCTGAAGTGGCTGCTGCTCTGGTTGAATGTGGCCTAATGCTCTTAGGCACTGATTTGCCATGCTGTGAATAGCAGAAATGAATGCAGTGGCCTATCCACTTTGAAATAGTCTGCTTTGAGATAGGCTTCCCTTGTGATCCTGCAGCATATGCCACTATTAGTTGTTCAGTCTTTCTGAAAGCTTTGGTTCTGTCCAAGTAGAAGCGTAGCTGCCTGTGAATGTCCAAAGAATGCAGAATTCTCTCACCCTTATTCTGTGGGTTTGGATAAAAGGTAGGCAAATGAATTGTTTGGTTACACACCTTAGGCATAAATGTAGGGTTTGTCCTCAGAGAAACCCTGTCAGGATGGAAAATGATAAAAGCTTCCACAGCCATGAGTGCCTGTAACTCTGAGACGTGTCTAGCGGAGGTTATTGCTAGGAGCAGAGCTGTTTTCCAGGATAAGAATTTTATATCAGCTACAGAGGCTGGCTCAAACGGAGGCAGTGTGAATTTTTCGAAGACATAGTTGAGGTCCCATGCAGGTATTGGTGCTCTCCTTGGAGGCCTTATGTTTTTGTCCCCTCTGAGGTACTGCCTTAGTAATGGGTGAGAAAAAATAGGTGGTTCTCTATTGTAATGAGCTGAAATTGTAAAGGCATGAATTTTAATTGAAGAAAAGGAAAGGCCTTTATCAAGCATCTCAGTTAAGTATTGCAAAATCTGAGGAATATTTGGAACAATCGTGTCAATACCTTGTGCCTGGTTCCAAGCACAGAATCTCTTCCATTTTTCTGCATAAGATTTTCTGGAGCTAGGCCTCCTGGACTCCAAAATAACATCCATCACTGCTTTAGAGAGAGGTGTGTCTTGAATGGCTACATTATCCGCCATGCTACCAGGTTTAAGGTCCTGAGTTGGCTGTGCAGTATCTGACTGTCTTGTTGGGTCAATAAGTGAGGAATTTGAGGTAATGTCCAAGCCGGGCATTGAGACAAGCTCTTTAGGATTGGGTACCAGTGCAGTCTGGGGCAATCAGTATCATTTTTGGTTTCTCTTGTCTGACCTTGAGGAGTACCTTGGGGAGGAGAGGCACAGGAGGAAAGGCATATACTGTTAGATTTTTCCAGCTGAAAGATAGAGCATCCACTTTCCATGCTTGCTTGTGATAAGTCCTTGGGCAGAATCTCTGTAGTTGGTAGTTGTGAGCGGAGGCAAATAGGTCTATGTCCGGGCATCCCCGGTCCTTGTTATCATGCTGAAGACTTGTGGATCCAATTTCCACTCGTGGGGATCCATTAGCTTTCTGCTTAGTTCATCTGCCAGAGTATTTGTCCTTCCTGGCAGGAATTGTGCTTGCAGATCTACTTGGTAAGTCAATGCTGTGTCCCACAAGTTCATGGCTAGCCTGCAGAGGGGGTAGGAGTGTGTTCCTCCCTGCTTGTTTATGTACCACATGACTGTAGTATTGTCAATCTTTATCAGTAGTTGTCCTGGATGAAGTAGACCCTTGAAGGCTGTCAGGGCATTCTGAACAGCTAGCATCTCTTTTTGATTGATATGTAGATGCATTTGACTTGCGGACCATGTGCCCTGAATACATCTTCCTGCCATATGGGCCCCCCAGGCATAATCTGATGCATCTGTTGTCAATGTCTGCCTGGCTGTGGGTAAGGTGAATGGCTGTCCCGTGTTGTGGTGACAGGCTTTTGCCCACCATTGAAAGTCCTGTTGCAGACAGGGAATGAGGGTAATTATTGTTTCCAGGCTGTGGCAATGTTGAGTCCAAACACTTTTTAGATACCATTGAAGTTTCCTCATATGCAGTCTTGCATATGGAATTAGCAGAATGCAGAATGCCATGAAACCCAAGGCCTGCAGAATTTTGTTTTCAGATAACTGGGTCTTTGTTGCCAACATTTTGAAATAAGTAGTCAGTTGTCTGTGTTGGTCTGGCGTGAGATAAGCCATCTGGGCAGTTGAATTTAAGCTTGCACCCAGGAATATTATCTCTTGAGAGGGTACGAGTTTTGATTTCTTTTCATTTACTGTGTACCCTAGACCTGTTAGTAACCTTTTTACAAACGCCAGATGCTGTAGTAGAATGTCCTTGTTCTCTGCTTGAATAAGGCAGTCATCCAAGTAAGGATATATCTGTATTCCTCTTTGTCTGCAAAATGCAATTACTGGTGCCAGGCATTTTGTGAAGAACCTGGGTGCAGTAGATAAGCCAAACGGCAGTGCAGTGAATTGGTAGCGCATTGAGTCAGCTATAAATCTGAGGTATCTTCTGCATGATTGTCTGATTGGGACATGCAGGTATGCCTCTTTTAGGTCTAAAGTCACAAGCCAGGCCTTCTTGCCTAGCATGGGCAGAAGCTGCTACAGAGTTAACATTTTTAATTTTGGAATATCCAGGAATGTCTTTAAGATAGACAGGTCCAGTATTGGTCTCCAGGCTATGTCCTTTCTGGGCTCCAAGAACAGCCTTGAGTAGAATCCTAGTCCCTGCTCTTGTTGTGGTACTAGCTGAATGGCTCTCATGTCCATGAGGGATGAAACTTGTTTCTGTGCCTCTGCCCATTGATTGCGTGGCAAGTCTGGCATACCGTTTGGCCTTGGCAGGGTGTGAAAGTGGAACCTGTAGCCTTGTGATACGATATTTAAGACCCATTTGTCCTGGGTGATCATGTGCCAATTTTGTGAAAAAAGTGCTAGTTTTTCCCCCAAAGGGGCTGCCAGAGGACAAGTGCTTGGTGCTGGCAGGAGAAAGTGTTTCCTGTATGGCTGTGATTTTTCCTCTCCGCTTTTGGAGGTAGAAGCACCCCATTGTTTAGGCCTGTATGAGCCTTAGGGTTGTGATCTGCCTCTGGGGCATCTATATCTGCCTCTTTGTGACCTGTCTGACACTGGAAAGGACCAATTCTTTGTAGGCCAGTTCCTGCTAAATCTGGGAGGCTGTACCTGCAAGAAATCCTTGACTGTTTGCATAGACTTAGCTTTGTCCTCCATTTTCTTCAACACCTCTTCTGCTTTAACACCAAACAAGGCATCACGCTGTAATGGAACATCTAATAGTTTTGCTTTAACATGATCCAGCAGATTTTGTTCTTTTAACCAAGCATGCCTCCTAATGACAGAACCTGTAACAGCAGCCCTGCAGGAGGCCTCTAGAGAATCAAAACCACATTGCAAAGTATGCTTTCCCACTTGTTCAGCTGCATGCAATAAATCCTGCATTTCTTTGTTTTCTGCACATTCTGAATTTGTCAACATTTTCTGTTTAAGCAGTGACATAAGATATTGCTGATATTTAAGCATATGAAACTGGCAATTTAAAGCTCTTACAGCCAAGGTAGCAGAAGTATAAATATTTTCCCCCATCTGTCCAGGGCCCTTGAATCCCTATCAGAGGAGATAGGGTTTTTTGCAGTGGAAGCCTTGACCCCTTTGGGACCCTGAGAGATAGTTTCTGGGTCAGCAGCAGGGTTTCTACAAAGAAATTTATGTGAATCAGGAACCCTGTAGTATCTGTCTGGCTTAACAGGAGCTGGTGGTAAAGAGTCAGGAGACAGGCCGGACTCTGAAAATACATCATCTCCAATGTCTAAAACAGGAGGGATAGCAAGGGGCCTGTGCTGAGGTAAAAAAAGGAAGTCTCTGAGCCTTTTCTTGGATTCTGAGTAATCTTGGCTCTCCCAGTGGAAATGCTCCCTCATAGTATGCAGGGTCTCCCCAAAAGAATAATCCTCAGGAGGAGAGGCTGAAGGGACAGATTCTTCAGCATCAAAATCCTCATAGTGAGGAAGAGAATATTCCTGTTCAGAAGAGGAATCAGAGGAAATGGAAACCTGATCTGAAGATTCATATTCTATCTCTTGCCTAGGCCTCTTATCGGGAGGGGGATGGGAACCCCTGATCAAAGTAATTAGGTCTTCGGCCATTTTAAGCATCTGTTTTTTAGGCATGGTGGCCTGTCCAGGAGAATGCTGTACTTGTTTCTTTGTCTTTAGAGCTGCTTTAGTCTTTGCCTTTGAAGCTGAAGTTGGTTTCACATAACTGTGTAGGCCTGAAAACACCCTCAGAAGCCGATGCCTGCTCAGCGGCTCCAGACCCATCTGAGGGAATAGTTTCCGAGTGTCCAATACCTTGAGTTTCCAGCTGACTAGTCAGCTCCACATGGGAGTCGAATTGAATCTTCTGCCAAAGTAATGAAATGCAAAATCGTACCGACACTTAATAGTGCGTTGGTTAAATCTAGCACAAAACTGACAACTAGCAACGTCGTGGTCAGGGCCTAGGCAAGGAATACAGTAAGAATGAAAATCCTTATGAGGTATCTGCTTCCCACAAGAAATACAATTATTAACTTTTTCTGACATCGGTCTGGAGCAAGAAAAAAGTTTCCCCAATGGGGTACTTAGCTTTAATGAAGACTTCGAATCTGAAATTCGAATTTGAAAATCTCAGAAGTCAGCCGACCGGCACTTGCGAACTGCTTTTGCTTCAGGCACCACGCGGCAAGAAAGACTGAAGAAAATGGCGTCAGCTGCATCTTTTATACCCCTGACGCACTGACGTCAGGGAAGAGGCGACAGCAACCGATGCCGGACCTAGACTTTGGAACTCGGGCCGACTGCGGGTAGCCTATCAGCAGGATAACCCAATTGTAATGACTGCAACAGTGAAACATGACGAACATTGAATACAATGGCTTATCCACTTGGAAATAGTCTGCTTTGAAATAGCCTTTCTCTCTGCCCCTGCAGCAAATGCCACCAGTAGTTGTTCAGATTTTCTTAGAGATTTTGTCCTGTTTAAGTAAAATCTAAGGTGTCCGTGTACATCCAAAGAATGCAGAATCTGCTCAACCTTGTTCTGTGGATTGGCAAAGAAAGTTGGCAAATGAATAGTCTGATTAAGAGCCGCAATGGATACCACCTTAGGCATGAAGGATGGATTGGTCCTGACAGACATCCTGTCCGCATGAAAAATAATGAAAGGCTCCACTGCCATAAGAGCCTATAATTCGGAAATCCTTTTAGCTGAAGTGACTGCTAAATGGAAAGCTGTTTTCCAGGAGAGAAATTTTAAATCTGCAGTAGCAGCTGGCCCGAAAGGAGGGAGAGTGAGTTTTTCCAATACAAAATTGAGGTCCCAGGCACGGGTTGGAGCACTCCAGGGTGGTCTTAAGTTTTTTGCCCCTCTGAGATATTGCTTTAACAGAGGATGATAGAAGAGGGGAGGTTCTGTGTTGCAATGAGCTGAAATGGCTGAGGCATGGATTTTTATGGAAGAAAAGGACAGGCCCTTGTGAAGCATCTCAGTTAAGTATTGTAAA
Organism: Protopterus annectens; assembly: GCF_019279795.1. Classification (NCBI taxonomy): domain Eukaryota; kingdom Metazoa; phylum Chordata; order Ceratodontiformes; family Protopteridae; genus Protopterus; species Protopterus annectens. The sequence continues at coordinate 1,937,990,669 of NC_056737.1, read as the reverse complement.
ATTTGAGGAATTCTGGGCACTGTTGTGCTTATCCCCTGTGATTAATTCCAGGCACAGAATCTTTTCCATTTGTCAGCGTAAGATTTTCTAGTACTAGGCCTTCTTGCCTATAAAATGACATCCATCACAGATTTGCTGAGGGATGCTAAGGGTGAATTTAGGTGATTAGCCAAGCTGCAAGATTCAAACTTTGGAGCTGAGTGTGCAGAATTTGGTTGTTCTGCTGAGACAGTAAGTAAGGTGTCTGAGGCAGGTGGAAGGTGTGACACACTGCACAGGAGTGGGTATCAGTGTTGGCGAGGCCAGTCTGGAGCAATCAAAATCATTTTTGATTTGTCCTGTTTGACTTTTAGTAGAACTTTGGAGAGCAGAGGCAGAGGAGGAAAAGCATAGACTGATGGGTTTTTCCAGCTGAATAATACAGCATCCACATTCCGGGCTTTTTTGTGATAAGTTCTTGTGCAGAATTTGAACAACTGATAGTTCAGGGGTGAGGCAAAAAGATCTATGTCTGGACTCCCCCATTTGCGTGTCAACATGTTGAAAATCCGTGGTTCCAGTTTCCATTCATGTGGGTCCATGAGTTTTCTGCTTAGTTCATCTGCCAGAGTATTCAACTTTCCTTGCAGGAATTGAGCTTGTATTTGTTTTTGATAAGTCAAGGCCGTGTTCCACAATCCCATGGCTAGTCTGCAAAGGGGGTAGGAGTGTGCACCCCCCTGCTTGTTTATGTACCACATAACTGTGGTGTTGTCTGTCTTTATCATTAATTGTCCTGGATGAAGGTAGTCCTTGAAGGCTGTCGGTGCATTTTAAACAGCTAGCATCTTTTTGATTAATATGAAGGTGCATTTGATTTGAGCTCCATTTGCCCTGAATACACTTCCCCGCCAGATGAGCCCCCCCAAGCATAGTCTGATGCGTCTGTAGTTAGGGTTTGGGCGGCAGGGGATGGAATGAATGGCAATCCCTTGTTTTGGTGGCAGGCTTCTGCCCACCATAGGAACTCTAGTTGCAGGCAAGGTATGATAGGAATCATTGTTCCCAGGCTGTGACTATGTTGACTCTATAAATTCTAAGTACTACTGAAGTTTCCTCATATGCAGTATTGCATATGGAATTAGAAGAATGCAGGAGGCCATGAACCCCAAGGCTTGCAGAATTTGTCTTGCAGATAGCAGGGTTTCTGTGGCCACTTGTTTGAAGTAAGTTACCAAATGAATTTGCTTTTCTGACGTAAGGTAAGCCATCTGGGCAATTGTATTCAAGCTTGCACCCAGGAATGTAATTTTTTGAAAGGGTACCAGTTGTGATTTCTTTTCGTTTATGGTGTACCCTAGACAAGTTAGAACACTTTTTACAAACACCAGATGTTTTGAAGAATGTCCCTGTTTTCTGTCTGAATTAGACAATCGTCCAGGTATGGATATATCTGAATATTTCTTTACTTGCAAAATGCAATTACTGGAGCCAGGCACTTTGTGAAGACCCTGGGAGCAGTAGATAAGCCAAAGGGCAGTGCAGAGATCTGGTAATGTAAATAGCCTGCTTTGAAGCGGAGGTATCTTCTGCAAGATTCCCTGATTGGGATATGCAGGTAAGCCTCTTTTAAGTCTAGAGTTACCAACCAGGCATCTTTGCCTAGCATAGGAAGTAACTGTTGAAGAGTCAGCATCTTGAACTTTGGAATGTCCGGAAATGCGTTTAGAGTAGATAAGTCCAGGACTGGACGCCGTGATTTGTTTTTTTCTGGGTACCAGAAAAAGTCTTGAATAGAAACCTTGTCCCTTTTCCTCTTCTGGGACTGGTTTAATAGCTCCCATGTTCATGAGAGACGGTACTTGTTTCTGGGCCTCTGCCCACTGATTTGGGGGCAGGTCTGGCCATCCGTTTGGGATTGGCAACGTGTGGAAATGAAATCTGTATCCCTGGGATACTATTTTTAAAACCCATTTGTCCAGGGTTATAAGTTGCCAGTTTCTTGCATGAAGTGCCAGTTTCCCCCACAAAGGGGGGGCTAAAAGTTAAGTGCTTGGTAAGTGTAGAGGGAAGTCATTGAGACTGCTTACCATAGGGAGGTGCCTTGCTGTTTCCAGATTTGGAGGAGGAGGCACCCCATTGTTTTGTTCTAAAAGTCCCTTGTGACTGAAACCTGGAGCGTTTGAAATGTCCGGGTTTGACTTGAGTGGCTCTCGAAGGAACTGGAAAGGACCAGTTCTTAGTAGGCCCGTGCCTACTAAATCTTGGAGGTTGCACTTGTAAGAAATCTTTCACAGTTTGCATAGATTTAGCTTTATCTTCCATCTTTTTTAAAACTTCTTCAGCCTTATTACCAAAGAGACGGTCCTGTTGTAAAGGAGCATCCAACAATTTTGCTTTAACATGATCAGGCAGAGTTTGCTCCTTGAGCCAAGCATGACTTCTTAGCACAGACCCAGTTACAGCAGCCCTGCAAGAGGCCTCCCCAAAGAATCAAAAACACATTGCAAACTATGTTTTCCAACTTGTTCAGCTGAATGCAATAAATCCTGTAAATCTTTATTTTCCACACAGTCAGAAATTAACATAATTTCATGTTTAAGCAGTCTCATGATATGCTGCTGATATTTAAGCATATGAAATTGACAGTTTAAAGCCCTGATTGCCAAGGCTGCAGAAGTATAAACCTTCTTACCCCATCTATCCAGCGCCTTGGAATCTCTATCAGAAGGGGTAGGATTTTTAGCAGTAGAGGCCTTAATGCCCTTGGGACCATGAGAAATGGTTTCAGGATCTGCAATAGGATTTTTGAAAAGGAATTTGTGGGAGTCAGTAACGCTATGGTATCTGTCGGGCTTACAAGGAGCTGGAGGAAGAGAATCAGGAGCCATACTAGATTCTGAAAAAAACATCATCAACAATGTCTAGAACAGGAGGTATAGCCAAAGGCCTATGCTGAGGAAGAAGAAAAAAATCCCCAAGTCTCTTTTTAGATTCAGAGAAATCCTGACTTTCCCAGTGGAAATGATCCCGTAAGGTATGTAAAGTTTCCCCAAAAGAAAAATCCTCAGAGGGAGAAGCAGAAGGAATGGAATCTTCTGCATCAGAGTCCTCATAAATAGGTATAGACAAATCCTGTTCATTAGAAGAGTCAGCAGAAATAGAATCCTGTTCAGAACATTCATAATCAATGTCTTGCCTAGGCCTCTTAGAAGGGGGTGGTTGGCTACCCCTGATCAGAGTAATTAAATCTTCAGCCATTTTGATCATTTGTTTTTTAGGCATAGGGGCCTGCACATGTGGCCCAGGCGTCAGTTTTTTAGACATAGATTTAGACTTTGGCCTTAGTTTTGAAGATGGCATAGGTCTAATATACAAATCTGTAGGCCTGAAAACACCCTCAGAAGTCGGTGCCTGCACAGCGGCTCCGGACCCATCTAAGGTAGAGACATCCGCGGGTTCCGTAATTGAAGCATCACATGGCATACCGGACTCCGAATGGGTCTCAGTAGAGGCCTGTGAATCAGAAGTAGAGGGTATCAGAGGCTGCGAAAGCAGTACTGGCGACTGGCTTAGGAGAAGCGTCGTCGTCAGTTTTGGACCTCGACAGCCTGTCTCTGTCTTTTTCTTTGCATTTTTTTAGGTATTCCGGTAGTTGGATTGCTAACCGATGACATTTCTGGATAATTAAAGCATGAGCCAAAATATTTAGAAGCAAAAATATACCAACGTTTAACAGTGCTTTGATTAAATTTAGCACAAAACCGACAGCAGGGTACGTTGTGGTCAGGGCCTAGGCAAGGAATACAGTACAAATGAAAATCCTTATGAGGTATTTGCTTCCCACAAGTAATGCAATTATTAACTTTTACTGACATCGGTAAGGAGCAATAAAAAGTTTCCCCAACGGGGTACTTAACTTTTTAGTTGAAGACTTTGGTTCTGAAACTCGAAAACGAAAATTTCAGGAATCAGCCGACCGGCACTTGCGAACTGCTTCTGCTTCAGGCACCGCACGGCAAGAAAGACTGATGTAATTGCGTCAGCTCCACGTTTTATACCCCTGATGACCTGACATCATGGAAGAAGGGACAGCAACTGACACAGGACCCAAGACTTTGTTAATCAGGCCGACTGAGGGCAACCTGCCAGCAGATTACCCAAATGTAATGACTGCAACAGTAAAACACGAAGAACATCTGGGTCCCTCTTGAAAAAGATTATTAAGGAAAAGGGGGAACGCTGAAGTGGGGGCTGAAAAAGGGTCGATATTCTCTTTAAAAGCCCAGATAGAAAATCTCTTCCACTTACTGCTGTAGACCATCTTTGTGGAAGTCCTCTGACAGGTCAAGATTATATCATGGTCTGAAGGGGTGAGCCTGGACTTTCTTATAATTACTGGAAGCAGAGGAACCATGCGGTCAACCATACGGCATGGAGATTGAGGGGGCTGAATGCTTGACTGAAGAGATATGAGATCCTGTCTGGGATCTACTATCCAAGGCGGCTACTTCAGATGAGACCAAAGGAAGGGAAACCACACCTGATGAGGCCAGACAAGGGCAATAGGATTACCGAGTTCTTCAACCTGTTGGCTTTCTGAAGGAATTTCGGGATCAGAGGAAGAGGAGGGTAAGCATAAAGAAGACCCAGGGATGCCAATCATGGACTACAGCATCCCTCGGTGACTCCCCTTTCAGGGCGATCAGAGCAAAATACTTGCTGCACTTGAAGTTCTGGGGAGAAGCAAAGAGGTTGCAAAAAGATTGGCCCCAATAGCCAAAATCTTGTTTGCTACTGACTGATTGAGGGACCACTCATGAGGATTCAGAAAAGATCAGCTGAGTCTGTCTGCTAGGATGCTGTTTTTCCCCAGAATGTGCATTGCAACTAGAAAGCGGTCTGAAGATATCACTAATTCCCAAATTTCCATGGCCTCCCTGCACTATGGATATAAACGGGTTACTCCTTTGTTGATGTACCACACTACGGACATGTCGTCTGTATGAACTGCAATCATCTCAAGGGGGAGAATGTCCTGAAAGGCTTGCAAAGTTAGAAGGAGGGCTCTCATCTCTAGAACACTGATAAGCAGAATGGTCTCGATGGATGACCCACATGCCTTGCATCATCTTTCCTCTGTAATACCCCCTCACCCACACTGGGAAGCATCCGAGGTCACAGTGGTTATCAGGGAAGGAAGAGAAAAGGGTCTGCATAGAAACAGGTCATCTGCATTCACCACTGCAGATGATTCCTGCATACTGAAAACAGTTTCATGGGAACTAACAAAGCTTGGTATAGAATGGACCACTGAACTGCTAATGTCCAGTGGAGTACTCTCATGAAGAACCTTGCTAATAGGTTTATAGGTTCATACTAGGCTATCTGCCCTGGGGCATTTATAAGCCTAGCCCGATTGTGTTTGGCTTACGCCATCCCTTGATTTGAGTATACTGTGCCCTTTTTAAAGTTTAGTTTACTGTGCCTCTAATAGTGACACGGAAGTAATCCCCGGGACAAACCTACGATCCCCTATCCACTCATCAAGATTCTTCTTGAAGAGAGTCAGTGAGGTGCTCTGCCTAACATGAATTGGAATTCTATTCCAGAGCTAAGGGAGCCTCTGGGTTATGAATCTGTCCCTACTGCATGTTCTATTTATTTCTGTGCTGAGGTTCAAGTCCCTCGAGCACGTGGCTCTAAGGGATTTAGATTTACTGAGGTGGAGCATGTCCATTAATTCTGGGTTGGACATAGCTTTATATGTCAGGCATAGATCGCCTCGAAGTAGGCGGTATGCAACTGAGTAGAGCTGGAGTTTTTTTAACCGAGCAGAATATGGCATCTGTTTGAGTCCCTTGATCCTCCTGGTGAGGTACTTTTGGGGTCTTTCTAATTGCTGCAGGTGTCGGGTAAGGTACATCTGAAAGGGGGAATTGTATTCTATGATGGGCCTGATGAGGGATGAATAAAGGGGCACGATTACCTCTCTTGATCTAGATGTGAATCCTTTCAGGATGAGGTGGGCTATGTAGAAGGTCTTTCTAACCACTTTGGCAATGTGGTTGTCAAAGGAGAGATTGCTATCAACCTGGGTCCCCAGATCCCCAATTACTTTCTCTGTACTTAATGGGTTACCACCTATGTGGTAATTTGTGGGCACATTGTTTTTGCCAAAGGGTATGACTATACACTTTTTGGCATTTAGCTTTAGACCATGGCTCTGGCACCAGTTATCCGTCTCTGCGAGACCTTTTTGAAGGATGATTGTGTCAGCTGGAGAGTCGATTATGGCGCCCAGTTTGCAGTCATCTGTGAACTCGGTGAGCCATAGTCCTCCCACGTTGGCCTGTACCTCAGAAAAGTAAATACCGAACAAGAGAGGTCCCAGGACAGAACCTTGTAGGATGCCACTTGTGACCGGTTTCGAGTCTGACATGGCTCCAGCAACTCTGACTCTGTGGGTTCTGTCTTTGAGCCAGTTTACGACTCATCTTGTGACATAGGGGTTTATATTTAGGCTGGATAGCTTATCTATGATGCCCGAGTGGGGTATTGTGTCAAATGCCTTTGCGAGGTCCAGATAGGCTGTGTGGACTACCTTCCCTTCATCTATGGCCTTGTTGACTGTTTCGAAGAAGTCGACCAGGTTCAAAAGGCAGGATCTGCCCTTGACAAAGCCAAATTGGGTAGGATCTAGTGTCTGTAGGTCCCCAATGTCTTTGTTTATGAGTTCCATGATGATCCTCTCGATAGCCTTGCAGACTAGGCTAGTCAGGCTTATGGGGCGATAGTTTCCAGGGTCCGCAGAGGCACCACCTTTGTGGAGTTGGACCACTGTTGCTGTACGCCATTCTGTGGGCACATATCCTGTAGTGAGGCTGAGATTGTACAGCAGTTTTACTTTAGGGATTAGTTCTTCTTGGAGTTCATGTAGGACGCAACCCAGGATGCCATCTGGTCCCATGGAAGCAGTGTTTTTTGCTTTGGAAAGGGTGGCCTTCACCTGAGCATCAGAGATGTTTGGGAGGTTGCACTCTGCCGGGATAGATACTTGCTCTTTTGGGGGGGAGGGGGTGGAGAAGTTTGCACTGAACCTGTCTGCCAGGATATTGGTGATGTCTGTGGGTTCAGTGTATTTTTTGTCGTTTAGAATCAACTCAGAACAAGTCTGGGAGTTGCATCCCAGGTTCCTAACATAACTGAAAAAAGCCTTATGATTGTCTTTAGTGTCCTGTGCAATTTTTCTCTCGAAGCTGGCCTTGGAGGATTTTATGAGGGATCGTAATTTTTTGCTAGTACTGATCAGAGATGCCTTCCCTTTTAGGGATTTTGCTCTATCATCTAGTAACTTCCTCCTTCTGTTGTACAGTTTATTTATGGCAGGGGTCCACCAGACTGGACGCCTGCCTTTGGATGATTGGGTCTTGATTTTGTTTGGGATAGCATGATCCATGCATTCTTGGAGATGTCCGTAGAATGCGTTTATATAGGATTCTGCAGTTTGGGCTGTAGTTTCCACTGGCTCTGGGGCCTTGAAGGATTCCACTTTGGTTTTGAGAAGTGTGAAGTTCGCTTTTGAGAAGTTTTTCACTGTGGTTTTCTGGGCTGGGGGTGGGGTCGGGATGTGGATATCCAGTGAAATTAATTTATGGTCTGATCTTACCAATGAGGGATATACTTCTGGTATGAAGCATAGAGTCCCCTGTTGGTAAGGATCAGGTCTAGTATGTTTTCCCCTCTTGTGGGAGTGGTGACTAGTTGTTCCATAGCATTTGAGTTTATAAATTCCAGGAACCTTTGGGCTAAGGTGCTGGGGCTTGAGTAATGCTCCCAGTCTATGTTTGGGTCGTTGAAGTCGCCCAATATAATGGTGTTCGGAGAGATCTTCATGTTCTCCAATGTTTTCAGGAAAGCCGAGTGGGATTCCTGACTTTGAGAGGGTGGTCTGTAGGATGCTATAAACTGAAAAGCAGTCTTGCCCACTGTCAGTTGCACATGGATGGTCTCCGATACTTCGTGCAATGCCACTAACCTGGAGGTGTGGATATCCTTGATAAATATGGAAACTCCCCCTCCTTTTGTGGTTCGGTCCGGGTTTTGGGGCCGAAAAGCATGATATGAGGTATAACCTGGTAGTGCTGGGGTGCTCTCTGGCGCCATGAACCAGGTTTCTGTCACTGCACAGATATCAATGTTCTCCATACTGAGGAGAGCTTCGAGTGCATGCATCTTGAGGTTAAGACTTCTGGCGTTTAGCAGCATTACCCTTAGTTTCTTGTTCCTTGTGCTGTCTATGGAGGTGGGTTTGTCTTTTGAGCCTTGCCTAAAAAAGGCACTATGGGGATGGCAAGAGCCTTTGCCAATATCCAAAAGCCCAGGGGTGACAGGTGCAAGCCGTCCCTAGCACAGCAACATGGCTTGTCGAGCATGTCATCCCAGGCTGACAGACACTGGATCCCCTTTGAATGACACCAAAATTTTAGCCAATTGTTAAAATCGATCATTTTGCCTTTATACTGTGGCATCATTCTAGGTGAGGGTAAGATGCTGCTCAAGGTCAGGGTCACACCGGCCTGGGCTACATGATCAGAGAGCTCCTCTATGTCTCTTTTCATGTAGTCGAGGGAGGTACGTCTCAGGTCATTCACGCCAGCATGTACAATGACTGAGTCATATTTGTATTTGCTTTGGAGTGACCTGAGTGCTTGCGTTATGTGGCGGATCCTAGCGCCCGACAGGCAGCTCACTGTGACCTTCTCTTTATTCAGCCTGGTGAGCGGGACGTCAGTGTGTCTGACAATATAGTCACCTATTACAAAAGTATCAGGTGTGTTATTCAGCCTTAAGGGCTGTGACTGCTTGGCACACTGACTTTGTGTGCTATGTGTTGTACATGTTTTGTTTTGGGGTAGTGTTTGCTTGGATGTCTGCTTTGGAGGTCTCTGTTGCTTAGATAGATTTTTATTTAGAGCCCCCGAGTATGTTTTCGTGTTTTTATGTGTTTGGTTCGCTGTTGTGGTGGGACTATGTGATACTGGAATTGTGTTGTGTGAGGTTACCTTCTCCTCCTGACTGGTTACACCAGTTTGAGATGAGAGAGCTCAGCCTCCAGTTTGGCTATATGGTTGCATCTCTCACATACATTTGAACCTGTTTGGAGGAGGAGAGGGTTGTCCGTGTACATGAGACAGTTGTAACACTGCCTCAAAATTCCCAGATTCACCAGCTGGACTGGAGAGGAAACCATTGACTGACCTTTGGACATGCTAGAGTAATATAGGGAACTGAATTAAAACGGACCAATAGGGGACAAGGTAATCGTAGAGAGTATAAGAGTAAGTAGTGCTTATGGTTTATTACTGCTAACTTGTAAAATTACTTATTTGGACCAGTGAGGGGCCTTAGAATGACAATATGGTGTTTAATTTGAGAGATAGAGCAGTTCTAAGGGAAAAAGTGAAGAGCAGACTTTGTGGAGCCAAGAATAGTTTAAACCCAATTAGGCGGCGCTGGCCGATGTTGCGCTATGCGCAAAACCGCGCAAAAGAGGGTTTTAAGAGAGGGAGATCAAGGAGTTAGGAAATGACCCAAAATGGCCAATAAAACTACAGTTTCAAGGCAGTAACCACTCCCACAGGGGCAGGCAGGCTGCTCAATGTTTATCACTGCCACTGATGAACATAGAGACTTCCCTTTAGCCCAAGCAAACAATGGCCTCCAAGAAACTTACAAACAGTTCAGAACAGCAAATCTGTAACTGAACTTTTTTAAATCTCAGAAAAGTGGGAAAAAAAGCAAGATTTTTTTGTTTTTTTGAAGGAAAGCAGAGGTTCACAAGTATCAACAAGTTAGAACAGTGCAGTAAATGACCCCACACTTGAGTGCTAGGCCAGAGACAGATAAAATGCAAGTTTTAAGAAAAAAAACTATTTTAAAAATAGGTGCAGGCAGGAAATTCAGTAATCAGCTCTAGGTTGTGTTCTAAATACAGTTACCAACACAGAAATCAAGTTTAACAAGCCAGAAAATGCTCAAAAGTAGAATTATTGCAGCTGCCACTGAACCCAGAGCCAGCAGTATTAATTTTGCTGGCAAAGAAGGCATAGCCAATACTTCCTGAACCTGTTTTCTTAGAGACACTTTGTGATGCTTCAGTAAGGAAGTCACTTATGTAATTGTTTTCAACTGTGTCCCTATGAATTCTACATTTTGTAAGGGGATCAAGTTTGATTTTTCTAGATTTATTGTGATGCCCAGATGTTTGAAAGTCTTTGCTAGGTAGTTTCTGAAGTGATGGAGTAGATGCTTTGTTGTTGCAGTGAGAAGCCAATTGTCTAGATAGGGAAACATCTGGAATCCTTTAACCTCAGGTAAGCCACTACCACTGCCAAACATTGGTGAACACCCAAAGGGCTGTGGTGAGTCCAAAGGGCAGTGCTCTGAAATGGTAATGATTGGCTCCCAGCCAAAAGCGCAAGTGTCTTCTGGAGCATCTGTCCATTTTAATGTGACAGTATGCATCCTGAACATCCACGGAGCATATCCTATCGTCCTTGCAAAAAAAGGCACAATGGATTGGACCATAACCATTTGGAACTTTGACTTCTTGACCAACTGACTCAGACTGCTGAGGTCTAGAATAGGTCCCAGGTCCCCTGTTTTCTTTGGCACTTAAAAAAAAAAAAAAAAAAAGACTAAGTTTTGAATCCACTGTTTGGTTGGGACCTCTTAGACGTCTCTTTCCTGAGAAGATTTTGGAATTCTTGAATAGATTTCTCCCTTGGACTGGGTGACATGTTGGGGTATTTCCTCCTGGGACCAGGAGGACAAAGGGAATGTAGCCTCGGGATACAATGTTTAGCACCCAGAAATTGTTTGTTATTTTTGTTTAGGTGTCTAGGTGCAAGGAGAGATGGCCCCCGACTGCCTCCCAGGCCTATAGAATGGCATCTGCTGTTAAAAACTCTTCTGCCTCTGGAGATGTTGTCCCCACATGGGTCCTGGAAAGATCCTTTAGACTTTCTGAACCAACTTTTCTTCTCTCCTCACGGATTTCTTGAGAAGGGCCTCTGAGGGGTAGAGAACTTGATCCCCATGGCAGACAAAGTCTTTCCTTCTTGTTCATTGCAGATTAGTGCGTCTTTCACGGACAGTCCAAATAAGGACGAATTGTTAAAGGGGCATTAATAAATAATGCCTTGACGGGCTCCAAAAAATCACAAAGCCACATACAAGCCTGTCTCCTAATGGCTATGCTTGAGCTGGCTGCCATGAGGTGCCTTCTGCCATGTGTGAAATCAACCTCATACATGAATTTGCAAGGGAAGATAGAGTGGCCAGTTGGAGAGAAGCCTTCAAATCCTCAAACATGGTCTCTGCAAGACAGTCGGTTTGCTCCTTGACCAAATCTCTCTGCAAACAGGTGAAATGCGCCAAATAGTTTACCGACCTCAAAGCGAAAGTAGCTGAGGTGTAAACGCACTTTCCATGTATGTCCACTGCCTGAGACTCCTTGTTCAGTGGATCGACAGTGGAGCTTTGTTTGGCTAGCTCCTCCTTTGTGGCTGCTTCAACAATAGCATCTACTGGGATACCTTTACTCCAATGGAGACAATCAGAAGGTGGGCTAAGCTGAACTGTGTCTGGTTCCTTCCAGGCCCAGTGGGAGACTACATTTATCAGGGCATCCACCAGGGGAGATACCCAGTACGTACACAGGCCCACCCCGTAGTCCTCCAGGAGCACAGACTCCTCAGGAGGAGGAGGAGGTTGGGAGGACCAACCACATTTCTGCTTAAGGAGTTCCAGGATGTCTACAAAGGACACATCATTGGATGATGATCCGGGAGATCCTTTTCCCTCATCAAAGTCGGTGTCTTCTGTGAAACACTCCATAGGGGAGTCTATGTGCCTCCTTTTACACTTCTTCCAAGAGACCTCCTCCAATTCGTGCTCTTGAGAGGTATAGCAAGAATGGGACACTTCCTGGGGGGAGTGGTCTGGATGCTCCTTGGGTCAGGCTGACCTATGGCAGGCATGTTGGGCTCAGTGCTCAGATCCGAACAAGGGTGGCGTAGTCCCTGGGGGAGAGGAAGCGCTTCTCTAATCTTGGAGAAAGCCCTTTCTGCAACCAGGAAGGCTGACAGACCAGGGGAAAAGCTGTCACTCTCCCTTGAAGCTGAAGATTCCAGAGGAAAGAGTAGAGCCAGCCCTGGATGTGAGGCCTCCCTACAGAATCGGAACTGAGCTGCTGAGGGCTGAAGTTCCGAGAGGAAGTGAAGGATCTGACAAAGTCAGAGCTGAAGGCAAACCTCTAGAGCCAGCACTGATGTCTCGGATCCAGGACATGCTCTGATCTGAAAGGAAGGGAGCAGGGCTGGTCACAGACATAGCCAAGAGTCGAGGAAGGGAGCTTCCTCTGATTTGACCTCTACACTCTCAGGAAACCAGGGACTTGGGTTTCTGAAATCAAGGGGGAAGATCGGAAAAGGAGTCAGCAAAGTAGGAGATGGAGCACTCATGGATCCTAGATGGGATGAGATGGCAGGACCCTCATCTGGATCTGCTCCCTGAGGAACTTCCGCATCATCCTATTCATATCAGTTTCAGTGAGACTTAGGGAAGATCTGGAGGCGAATGCTGAGGAAGCATGCCTAGATTTAGTTGGTGTCTGGAGAACCTTTACTAGAAGAGCCGGAGAGACTGGTTCTACCTGAAAAGTAGGTAGCTGAGTCTGTATCATAGAATCCGAAAGTTTCAAATCTGAAGAAGCTGTCCCTGGAGTATGTGAACCCAAGACTAGAATGGGTTCCTAATCCAAGGCCCTAAATTCCGAGATAGTCCTGGATCCACTTGCAGTTGAAGAATTAGGATCCAAGGAAACAGTTTTGCTACACGTATCCACAGCAGACGAATCCAAAATTTTCTTGGTCCAACTCGGATCAGGGGTAGTCGGATCCAAGGGCCTGAACTGTTTTCGATTTGGCTCCTTAGAGTCCCTGGAAGAGACAGAGGGGGATCTCTCGAAGCCAACATGCTTCGAGGGGGTTTGAGCCCCAGAGGCAGAAGATGCAGGTAGAAGGCCATTTAAGATTAATTTGTTTCACCAGTCATCCAAAGCCCAGGGGTTAAAGGCCGCAAACACAAAGCAGTCAGAGTCTAAATGACCTGGTCCTAAACAATAGACGTCCTTACTGTGGGTATCGGAGTTAGGGATCTTATGCCCACAAAAAGTGCATCATTTAAAATCCGTAGGTTTGTCTGTCATAAAGGAGCAGAACCTAAAAGAGAACACAGCAATAATAACAGCAACAACAAGAACACCACCAGTAATAAACTCTAAGATAGTATTTTTTTTAAACAGGGGAAAGAAGTACCAACAGCACAAAAGGACAGAAAAGAACGAAGATCCCTAATGCCTCTTGAGAGCTAAAGGACAAGGAGGACATCAGAAAAACAAGTAATACATTATAAAGTATAAATATAACAATATCAGTAAAAAGATCTTTGGAAAATATTTGGGAAAGTAACTTATCTCAAACAATGGTAGTTTCAAGACTCCGTAACCACATCTGGACATGAAGTGCAGCAAACAAGATCTGGGCAGTTACAGAAGGCATAGTGTATTATGGGGCGAGGGAGGAGCTTGAGACCCAGAGCCTAAATCTGGAAGCAGCAGCCAAATAGAATCTGATGTCGGATCCAAAACCCATCAGTGACAAAGAATGAAAAGGACATCAGATCAGCTTTCAAATCAGATACTCATCTTGCAGAAGTCAAAGAAATCAGCAACACTGTTTTCCATGTTAGGAACCTCAAATCAACCTTATGAGCTTCTTTAAATAAAACAAGTGTTACATATCCGAAACAAAATTAAGATTCCAAAAAGCAGCCACTTGCTTTCTAGGTGAACTGGTATTTAGAACCCCTTTCAAAAACACCTTGACATGAGAATGCACTGAGAGAGGGTGATCCACTGGCAAACATGCTGAAATGGCAGAAAGATGCAGTTTGACAGAGGAATAACAAAAATAAAGGCCATAGGAAAGGAGCACACAAATATTGCAGAACTAGAGGAAAGTTAGCCTTAAAAGGGTACTGCGTCTTAATGCGACTCCAGCTAGAAAATCTTTTCCATTAGCCAATATATGATTCCCTAATAGCAGGTTTATTTGCCTCCATTAATACCTGCTGCGCATCCCTTGAAAATAGATGGCTAAAAAAGTATTGATCTATCATCCAGGCAGTCAGCTGAAGTTGCCTCAAACTGGGGTCTATGAAACAGCCAGTCCTGTGCAAGTAGGTCCAGTCTGTGACGAAGCCTGTTGTAACTGTCCCTGGCAACTTCCAAAAGAAGGGAGAACCACTGCTGCCTAGGCTAAAAGGAAGTCACTACAATAACCTTTGGAAAGCTCTTATGAATAATATCAGATATCAGCAAAATGGCACACAGCTGCAGCATTCACATCCAAGAAAGAGAGAATGCATCTGTTTTCCAGGCATGTACACAAGCAGCTCTGATCAGAAGTTTGCCAGTTGTTTGCTGTAAATGGAGGTGAACAGATCTGTATGAAGTGATCTCCATGACTGGATCAAACCCTGGAAGACCCACTGATTCAATTTCCATCCACAAGGGTCTGTCCTGGTCCTGCTCAGCTTATCTATCGATATGTTTTACACTGACGGAATGAAAGAATGCTGTACAGTGAGACTGTGCTCAATTACTATATCCCAGGCTATCCTGGTTGATCTGTACAGAGGGTATAATTTGGAATCCCTCTGTTTGTCTATGTACCACATCACTTTGGTGTTGTCTGTGACCACTTGTAGAGGTGCTGGGGACCAAAAATGATTGAGAGAGTTCAGTGTATTTACTTCTGTCAATATATCTGATGTTTGGATCAAAGAAAGACGGAACAAAGCACACAGACACTACACCTTTCACCCCCATATTCACAGCCTAGCAAGCAAAGTCTGAAGTATCAGTTGTTACAGACTACAATGGAGATGGAAGGGAGAATGAAAAGACCTTGAATCAGATAAACTGCTCTCTCAACCATGTCAGTTTCATTTTTACAAACTCCAAAAATGGAATTTGACAAGTCAGGGGTGTTGATGTTGGGACCATATAGACTTTAGGTACCACTGAATCTTTCTTACATTAAGTCTTGTTAGAGGAATAACAAGAATGACATGCTCAATGAATCAAAAACCTGAGAAATTCCCTTTCTGAAGTCTTTGAATGGAAAAAACTCAGGAACAGATCTAGATACTGATCTACTTTTTATCCTGTGATAGTAAAGCTCTTTCACTTGATATATCCAGGAGACACCCCAGGAAAACTATCCTGTAGGATGGAATAAGAAAAGATTTGTGAATATTGCCCTGGGGACCAAGTTTGTGAAGGAGATCTCTTACTCAAGTGAGAGATTCCTCATACTTCGAAAAAGACTACGCAAAGATAAGCAAGTTGTCTAAGATAAAAGATGCATACCCTGCAGTCTGCAAAAGGCTACTACTGGAGCCTGACACTTGAACAACCTGGAGCAGTGTATAACTCAAAGGGTAATGCCAAGAACTGAAAGTGTACTCCGTACACAGAAAACCTTAAATAAAGCTTACAGGGGAAATAAGAGGCAAGAGGTTGTTTAGAAGGTATGTTTGAACTTTGGAACTTTCACAGACTGAGAAAGGAAAGATCTAGAACTGGTCTCCATGAAGCTTGCTTCTTCAGAACCAGCAATATCCACTCTCTACTAGGGAAAGTGGAATGTGTTCTGCTACCTCTACAGCCAGTAGCTGCTGAATGACAGGGGAAGTGAACCTTGATCTGCTGGAATTCCAACATCAACAGGTTGTAAAACAAAAGGAGTAAAAACATGGCAAAACTTAGTAAATGCAACAACCAGCAAGGTAAAAAACCTTCACCGATTTAATCAAGCAACTGGGGGGGGGGAAGAGGGCTAATCATAGGTTCATAGGAGGTTACTACTCTAACGGCCCTACAGTCCTTACAAGCCTAGCCATATTTATCAAGAGTTGGCCCAACTGTCAGTGGTCAGATGAGTGAAGTTCACAGAGGTAAGGGTCTATGGTGGTCAATATCAACTTCCTCTGTCCAGGAAGGACATGGGCGCCACCCCAGGACTAAATTTGCTTTCACCCATCCATTGATCTAGGCTACATTTGAAGAGGATCAAGGATAAAGTACAGTTGTGTACACTTACCATAAATGTAGATGTTGGAGTGTATTCACTGTTGCAGTCCTGGTTACCCACCCTCCAGCCCCATATTTTTTTTTCTCTTACTATACCTCTCCTTT
Organism: Protopterus annectens; assembly: GCF_019279795.1. Lineage (NCBI taxonomy): Eukaryota > Metazoa > Chordata > Ceratodontiformes > Protopteridae > Protopterus > Protopterus annectens. Next base: position 1,937,974,363 of record NC_056737.1, on the reverse strand, counting down.
CTTTTACTACACTTAAAAGCCTTTTTGGTATATTTGCTTTTGTTTGGAGGTATACTTTAGGCCGACTGAGGGCAACCTGCCAGCAGATTACCCAAATGTAATGACTGCAACAGTGATGTGCTGGCAGGTTGCCCTCAGTCGGCCTGAATAACAAAGTCTTGGTTCCTGCGTCGGTTGCTGTCCCTTCTTCCATGACGTCAGGGGTATAAAACATGTAGCCAACACCATTACATCAGTTTTTCTTGCTCTAGATGTCAGGTGCCCCCCAAATGGGGAGCAAAATATATACAAATAATTTAAAACACTAAAGTATACCTCCAAACAAAAGCAAATACACCAAAAAGGCTTTTAAGTGTAGTAAAAGAAAGGAGAGGTATAGTAAGAGAAAAAAAATATGGGGCTGGAGGGAGGGTAACCAGGACTGCAACAGTGAATACACTTGAACATCTACATTTTTGGTAAGTGTACACAACTGTACTGTGTTCTTCGTGTTTCACTGCTGCAGTCATTACATTTGGGTAGATTCCCAAAGGTACGGTTGGGAGGATGGAATTATACAGCATTAGGACCGGCTATAACACCCTGCAAAACAGCGGTGGCAAAGCCAGCTCTGGATTTAGAGAAAATTGGTAAATGATAGTGCTTGGTGAAAGTATGAACTGAACTCCAGGTAGCAGCTTCAAGAATATCCCTGGTAGGAACACCTCTGAGAAAGGCTGCAGAAGTAGATGCAGCCCTGGTGGAATGGGATCTGATCCCCTGGGGGATAGGGTTTTCCATGGTGCTTATAGCAGTAATGAATACAATGGCTTATCCATTTGGAAATGGTTTGCTTTGAAATAGCCTTTCCCTCTGCCCCTGCAGCAAATGCTACCAGCAGTTGATCAGATTTTCTTCGAGAATTAGTCCTGCCCAAGTAAAATCTAAGTTGTCTGTGTACATCCAATGAATGCAGAATCCACTCCCCTTTGTTCTATGGTTTGGGAAAGAAAGTTGGCAAATGAATGGTCTGATTTAGAGCCACACTGGATACCACCTTGGGCATGAAGGATGGGTTGGTCCTCAGTGACACCCTGTCCGCATGAAAGATGATGAAAGGCTCCACTGCCATAAGGGCCTGTAATTCAGAAATCCTTCTAACCAAAGTGACTGCTAAAAGGAAGGCTGTTTTCCAGGAAAGAATTTTAAGTCTGCAGTAGCAGCTGGCTCAAAAGGAGGCAAAGCGAGTTTCTCCAATACAAAGTTAAGGTCCCAGGCAGGGGTTGGAGCTCTCCTGAGTGGCCTCAAGTTTTTGGCCTCTCTGAAATACTGCTTTAGCAGAGGATGAGAGAAGAGAGGGGGTTCTGTGTTGTAATGAGCTGAAATGGCTGAGGCATAGATTTTTATGGAAGAAAAAGACAGGCCCTTGTGAAGCATTCTCAGTTAAGTAATGCAAAATCTGAGGTAAATTGGGCACTGCTGTGCTCACCCCTTGAGATTGATTCCAGGCACAGAATCTTTCCCGTTTGTCAGCATAAGATTTTCTAGTACTAGGCCTTTTCGCCTCCAAAATGACATCCATCACAGGTTTGCTGAGGGATGCTGAAGGGGAATTTAAGTGTTCAGCCAAGCTGCAAGATTCAATGTTTGGAGCTGAGGGTGCAGAATCTGGTTGTTCTGCTGAGACAGTAAGGAAGGTGTCTGAGGGCAGGTGCCATGGAGAAATTTGTGGCAGACTGTGTAGGAGTGGGTACCAGTGTTGGCGAGGTCAGTCTGGAGCAATCAAAATCATTTTTGGTTTGTCCTGTTTGACTTTTAGTAGAACTTTGGAGAGCATAGGCAGAGGAGGAAAGGCATAGACTGATAGGTTTTCCCAGTTGAAGGACAGAGCATCCACTTTCCAGGCTTTTTTGTTTGTAGTGTCCATTCGTGTGGGTCCATGAGATTTCTGCTTAGATCGTCTGCCAAAATATTCAGCTTTCCTGGCAGGAATTGAGCTTGTAGTTGTACTTGATAGCTCAAGGCCATGCTCCACAATGCCATGGCTAGTGGTAGGAATGTGTACCCCCCTGCTTGTTTATGTACAACATAACTGTGGTGTTGTCCGTCTTTACCAGTAGTTGTCCTGCATGAAGGTAGTTCTTGAAGGCCGTCAGTGCATTCTGTACAGCTAGCATTTCTTTTTGATTGATATGAAGGTGCATTTGATTTTGGCTCCATTTGTTCTGAATGCACTTTCCTGCCAAATGAGCCCCCCATGCACAGTCTGATGCAATTGTAGTTAGAGTTTGGGTGGCAGGGGGTGGTGTGAATGGTAGTCCCTTGTTTTGGTGGCAGACCTATGCCCAGCACCACGAATAATAGGAATCATTGTTTCCAGGCTGTGACAATGTTGACTCTATAAACTTTTTAAGTACCACTGAAGTTTCCTCATATTCAGTCTTGCATATGGAATTAGAAGAATGCAGGAAGCCATGAACCCCAAGGCTTGAGCTATTTGTCTTGCAGATAGCAGGGATTTTGTGGCGACCTGCTTGAAGTAAGTCACCAAATGAATTTGCTTTTCTGGCATAAGGAAAGCCATCTGGGCAGTTGTATTCAAGCTTGCACCCAGGAATGTAATTTTCTGAGTACCGGTTGTGATTTATTTTCGTTTATAGTGTACCCTATTAAGGAACAATATGCCAAGAGTGTTTTAGACGTGAAGAGAGTGTCTGACAGAGTGATGTTTATGAAGCTTGAAACTGATGGTGTAATGAATGTTTTTAGTGCATATGCTCCACAAGTTGGGTGTGCGATGGATGAGAAAAGAGAAATTCTGGAGTGAGTTGGATGAAGTTGTAGTGAGTGTACCCAAGGGTGAGAGACTAGTGATTGGAGCGGACTTTAATGGGCATGTTGGTGAAGTGAACAGAGGGGATGAGGAAGTGATGGGTAGGTATAGTGTTAAGGAGAGGAATGCAGAAGGTCAGATGATTGTGGATTTTGCGAAAAGGATGGACATGGCTGTGGTGAATATGTATTTTAAGAAGAGGGAGGAGCATAGGGTGACGTACAAGAGTGGAGGAAGATGCACACAGGTGGATTATATCCTACATAGGAGGGCCAGTCTGAAGGAGATTGGAGAATGTAAAGTGGTGGCAGGGGAAAGTGTAGTTAAGCAGCATAGAATGGTGGTCTGTAGGATGACGTTGGTGATCAAGAAGAGGAGGAGGAGTGTGAATGCAGTGCCAAGGATTAAATGGTGGAAGTTAAAAAAGGGTGATTGTGAAGTGGAGTTTAGGGAAGAGTTAAAACAGGCACTGGGAGGCAGTGGAGAGTTACCGAATAGCTGGGTAACTACAGCAGAACTAGTAAGGGAGACTGCTAGAAAGGTGCTTGGTGTGACATCTGGACAGAGGAAGGAGGACAAGGAGACCTGGTGGTGGAATGAGGAAGTACAGGAGAGTATAGAGAGGAAGAGGCTGGCGAATAAGAAATGCGGTTGTCAAAGATATGAAGAAAGCAGACACGAGTATAAGGAGATGAGGCGCATGGCAAAGAGAGAGGTGGCAAAAGCGAAGGATAAGGTGTATGGAGAGTTGTATGAGAGATTGGACACTAAAGAGGGAGAAAAGGACCTGTACCGATTGGCTAGACAGAGGGACAGAGCTGGGAAAGATGTGCAGCAAGTAAGGGTGATAAAGGATAGTGAGGGAAAGGTACTCACAAGAGAGGAGAGTGTGTTGAGTAGATGGAAAGAGTATTTTGAGAGGCTGATGAATGAAGAGAATGAGAGAGAGAGAAGGTTGGATGATGTGGGGATAGCGAATCAGGAAGTGAAACAGATTAGCAAGGAGGAAGTAAGGACAGCTATGAAGAGGATGAAGAATGGAAAGGCTGTTGGCCTAGATGACATCCCAATGGAAGCATGGAGGTGCTTAGGAGAAATGGCAGTGGAATTTTTAACTAGATTGTTTAATGAAATTTTGGAAAGTCAGAGGATGCCTGAGGACGGGAGAAAAAGTGTCTTGGTACCTATTCTTTAAGAATAAGGGTGATGCGCAGAGCTGTAGTAACTACAGAGATAAAATTGATCAATCACAGCTTGAAGTTATGGGAGAGAGTAGTAGAAGCTAGGTTAAGAAGGGAGGTGATTATTAGTGATCAGCAGTATGGTTTCATGCCAGGAAAGAGCACTACAGATGCAATGTTTGCTCAGAGTGTTATTGCAGAAATACAGAGAAGGTCAGAAGGAGTTGCATTGTGTCTATGTAGACTTGGAGAAAGCATATGACAGGGTGCCTAGAGAAGAGTTGTGGTATTGTATAAGGAAGTCGGGAGCGGCAGAGAAGTATGTAAGAGTGGTACAGCATATGTACGAGGGTAGTGTGACAGTGCTGAGGACTGCAGTGGGAGTGACAGATCCATTTAAGGTGGAGGTGGGATTACATCAAGGATCAGCTCTGAGTCCTTTCTTATTTGCAGTGATGATGGACAGGTTGACAGATGAGATCAGACAGGAGGCCCCGTGGACTATGATGTTTGCAGATGACATTATGATCTGTAGTGAGAGTAGGAATCAGGTTGAGGAGACTCTGGAAAGGTGGAGATATGCTCTAGAGAGCACAGGAATGAAGGTCAGCAGGGCTAAGACAGAATATATGTGTGTAAATGAGAGGGAGGGTAGAGAAATGGTGAGGATGCAGGGAGTAGAGTTGGTAAAGCTGGACGAGTTTATGTACTTGGGATCAACAGTTCAGAGTAATGGTGAATGTGGAAGAGAGGTGAAGAAGAGAGTACAGGCAGGGTGGAATGGGTGAAGCAGAGTGTCAAGAGTGATTTGTGACAGACGGGTTCCAGTAAGAGTGAAAGGGAAGGTCTACAAGACAGTAGTGAGACCAGCTATGTTACATGGGTTGGAGACAGTGGCATTGACAAAAAGGCAGGAGTCAGAGCTGGATGTGGCAGAGTTAAAGATGTTAAGATTTGCACTCGGTGTGACTAGGATGGATAGGATTAGGAATCAGTACATTAGAGGGTCAGCTCATGTTGGACGGTTTGGAGACAAAGCAAGAGAGATGAGATTGCGTTGCTTTGGACATGTGCTGAGGAGGGATGATGGGTATATTGGGAAAAAGATGCTAAGGATGGAGCTGCCAGGTAAGAGGAAAAGAGGAAGGCCTAAGATAAGGTTTATGGACGTGGTGAGAGAGGACATGCAGGTGGTTGGTGTGACACAGCAAGATGCAGAGGACAGGAAGAAATGGAAAGAGGCGACCCTTAACGGGAAAAGCCAAAAGATGATGATGATGAGTGTACCCTATACAAATTAGAACCCTTTTTACAAACGCCAGATGTTTTGGAAGGATGGCCTTGTTTTCTGTCTGAATTAGGCAAATGTCCAGGTATGGGTATATTTGAATATTTATTTGCCTGCAAAATGTGATTACTGGAGCCAGGCACTTTGTAAATACCCTGGGTGCAGTAGATAAGCCAAAGGGTAGTGCAGAGAACTGATAATGCAAGTAGCCTGCTTTGAAGTGGAGGTATCTTCTGCAAGATTCCCTGATTGGGTTATGCAGGTAAGCCTCTTTTAAATCTAGAGTTACCAACCAGGCATCTTTGCCTAGCATAGGAAGTAACTGGTGAAAAGTCAGCATTCTTGAATTTTGGGATGTCCAGAAAGGTGTTTAGAGTACATAGGTCCAGAATTGGACGCCATGATTTGTCTTTTCTGGATACCAGGAAAAGTCTGGAATAGAAACCTTGCCCCTTTTCCTCGTCTGGTACTAGCTGAATTGCCCCCATGTTTAGGAGGGAAAGTACTTGTTTCTGAGCCTCTCCCCACTGATTTGGGGGCAGGTCTGGCTGTCCGTTTGGAATTGGCAATGTGTGGAAATGAAATCTGTATCCCTGGGACACCATTTGTCCTGGGTTATAAGTTGCCAGTTTTTTGCATGAAGAGCCAGTTTTCCCCCCAAAGGGGCGGCTAACAGGTAAGTGCTTGGTAATTTTAAAGGAAAGTCATTGAAACTGCTTACCATAGGGAGGTGTCTTGTTGTTTCCAGATTTGGAAGCGGAGGCACCCCATTGTTTAGTTCTGAAAGTCCCTTGGGACTGAAACCTGGTGCTTTTGGGATGTTTGGGTTTGGCTTGAGGGGCTCTGGAAGGGACTGGAAATAACCAGTTCTTAGTAGGTCAGTGCCTACTAAATCTTAGAGGTTGTACTTGCAAGAAATCTTTCACAGTTTGCATAGATTTAGCTTTATCTTCCATCTTTTTTAGAACTTCTTCAGCTTTATTGTCAAACAGACAGTTCTGCTGCAAAGGAGCATCCAACAATTTTGCTTTAACATGATCAGGCAGAGATTGCTCCTTAAGCAAAGCATGCCTTCTAAGCACAGATGCAGTAACAGCAGCCCTACAGGAGGCCTCCAAAGAATCAAAACCACATTGCAAAGTATGTTTACCAACTTGTTCATGTGAATGCAATAAATCCTATAAATCCTTATTTTCCACACAATCAGAAATCAACATAATTTTCTATTTAAGCGGTCCCATGATATGCTGTTGATATTTTAGCATATGGAATTGACAGTTTAAAGCCCTGATTGCCAGGGTTGCAGAAGTATAAACTTTTTACCCCCTCTATCCAGTGCCCTGGAGTCTCTATCAGAAGGGGTAGGGTTTTTAGCAGTAGAAGCCTTAATGCCCTTGGGCCCCTGAAAAATGGTTTCAGGATCCGCAACAGGATTTCTGAAAAGGAATTTGTGGGATTCCGGAACCCTGTAGTATCTGTCTGGTTTACAAGGGGCCAGAGGAAGGGAATCAGGGGTCATACTGGATTCTGAAAACTCATCAACAATGTCAAGTACAGGAGGTATAGCCAAAGGCCTATGCTGAGGAAAAAGAAGGAATTCCCTAAGCCTCTTTCTGGATTCAGAAAAATCCTGACTTTCCCAGTGGAAATGCTCCCTTAAAGTATGTAAAGTTTCCCCAAAAGAAAAATCCTCAGGGGGAGAAGCAGAAGGAAAGGAATCCTCTGCATCAGAGTCCTCACAAGTAGGTATGGACAAATCCTGTTCATTAGAAGAGGAAGAAGAAACAGAGTCCTGTTCAGAAGATTCATAGTCAAGTTCAGCCCTATGCCTCTTAGAAGGTGGGGGTTGACTACCCCTGATAAGAGTAATTAAATCTTCAGCCATTTTAATCATTTGTTTTTTAGGCATAGGGGCCTGACCATGTGGCCTGGGCGTCGGTTTTTTAGACATAGATCGAGATTTTGGCCTTAACACTGAAGGTGGTGTTGGCTTAATATACAAATCTGTAGGCCTGAATACACTCTCAGAAGCTGGTGCCTGCACAGCGGCTCCAGACATATCCAAAGTAGAGATATCCGTGGGTTCCATAGGTGAAGCAACTCGCGTCATACTTGACTCCGAATGGGTCTCAGTAGAGGCCTGCAAATCAGAAGTAGCGGGTATCAGGGGCTGCAAAAGCACCTCACTGAGTAATGGCGAACTAGTGACTGGCTTAGGAGAAGTGAGGACCTCAACGGCCTGTCTGTGTTTTTCTTTGCGTTTTTTCGATATTCCAGTAGTCAGATGGCTAACTGACGACAATTCTGGATAATTAAACAGAGAACCGAAATATTTTGAAGCAAAAATGTACCGACGACGGATAGAGCGTTGATTATATAAAGCACAAAACCGACAGCAAGGTATGTTGTGGTCAGGGCCTAGGCAAGGAATACAGTACAAATGTAAATCCTTATGAGGTATTTGCTTCCCACAAGTAATACAATTATTAACTTTTACTGACATCGGTAAGGAGCAAGAAAAAGTTTCCCAACGGGTTACTTATCTTTTAGTTGAAGACTTCGGTTCTGAAACTAGAAAAGTAAAACTGCAGGAGTTGTTCTGCTTCGGGCACTGCATGGCAAGAAAGACTGATGTAATGGCATTGGCTGCATGTTTTATACCCCTGACGACCTGACATCATGGAAGAAGGGACAGCAACCGACGCCGGACCCAAGACTTTGTTAATCAGGCCGACTGAGGGCAACCTGCCAGCAGATTACCCAAATATAATGACTGCAACAGTGAAACACTAAGAACATCCTCTGTTTCAAGTGAACTGGAAGCTTGTTCCAGAGAAGTATCAATCTCTGGGAGATGGATGTATCTATCTCACCAGCATGACCTGTTCATATCAGAGGCTTAGGTTAACATCCCTGGTGTGTGTGACCCTCCTGCAGTTTGATTTATGAATGTGCAGCAGGGACAGTTCAGACACTACCCTGTAAGCCAGGCACAGGTCACCTCTTAGCAACCTGTAGGAGACAGAATATAGTGAAATGGGTTTCAGTCTTTCCGCATAAGACTTGTTTTGTGAACCCTGGAATTTATTGGTGAGAAACCTCTGTGGTCTCTCCAGTTGTTGCAGGTGTCTGGTGATGTACATGCAAAAAGGAGCACTGTACTCAATTACTGTCCTGACAAGGGCAGAGTATAACGGAATTATAATATTCTTAGATCTACATGCAATGCCTTCACTTATAAGATGTGCCACAGAGAAGTATTTCCTTACTACTGTGGATATGTGATGGTCAACTTTCAGATTGCTATCAACCAGAGTACCCAGATCCAGTACCACTGGGTCTAAACTTACAGGTGTGCAATCTATCATGTAATTAGCAGGGATGTCAGTTTTCCCAAAAGGAATAATACTGCATTTTTTGCATTTAGCTCTAATCCTTGGCTTTTACACCAATCATATGTCAGCGCTAACCCTGTCTGCAGTATAAAAACATTATGGGGGACTTGATGACAGCTCCCAATTTGCAATCGTCAATGAACCTGTCAGCCACAGGCCGTCCAAGTTTGCCTTGACTTCTGAGAAATAAATTCTTAACAGTAAGGGGCCCAGCACACAACCCTGTGGTGTGCCACTGGTGACTGGTCTTTTGCTAGTGGTGAAGTTACCCACTTTGACATATGTGTCCTGTTAGTGAGACAGTTGGCTACCAATCTGGTAATGTAGGGATTAATTCCCAATTGGGAAAGATTCCCTATAATATACGAGTTGGGACTTGGGTGAAATGCCTTGGTTAGGTCAAGACAGGTGGTATGCACTCTCTCTCCCTCGACAAGGGCCTTGATGACTTTCTCAAAGAAATCAATCATGTTTAAAAGGTATGATCTCTATCTTTAAAGAATCCAAACTGGGTTGGGTGCAGAGTTTGGAGTTTACCTATGTCTTTGTTAATAAGGTCCATAATAATTCTTTCCATGGCCTTGCAGATGAAGCTAGTCAAGCTTATGGGCCTATAATTCCCAGGGTAAGATGATGGTCCCCCCATTTGTGCAGAGGGATTACTGTTGCTGTCCTCCATTCTGCCAGAACACAACCAGTTTGCAGGCTGTGGTTAAAAAGGGATTGAAGTGGATTTGCCAAGTCATGTTTTAACCTATTTAAAAAGCAACCTGGGATGTTGTTTGGTTCCACTGATGCCATCTTTTTGGCCTTGGTGGGTGCCGAGATGATCTGATTTCTTGAGATAATAAGCTGAGGAATGGTGGCAGGTATACTTTGGGGGATAACTAGAGGGGACAGGGGGGTGAAGTTTTCCCCAAATCTGTCAGCTAGCAGGTTGGCTATTACCTCTGGTTGAGTATGGATGGTGCCATCCACAAACGGTTCAGCAGATAGCTAGGTATTCCCTTTTAGACTTCAGACACAGTGAAAAGAACTTCTTGTGATTACAGGTTCATAGGCAGGTACTAGGCTATCGGCCCAAGGGCCTACGTAAGCCTAGCCAATAAGGTTCCCTGGCTTATGCCACCCAAGAAAGTTATTTTCCTGTGCCACTGTCGAGCAGAGACACAGAAGTGATCCCGGGGGTTTATTTCCTATTTCCCATCCACTCATCAAGATTTTTCTTGAAGAGTGCTAATGAAGAACTTTGCTTGACATAGATGGGTAGCTTGTTCCAGAGTATGGGAAGTCTCTGGGACAGGAATCTATCTCTCCAGCATGTCCTGTTTATTGTGGTGACAAGGTTTAGGTCCCTAGAGCGTGTAGCTCGGAGGGATTGGGATTTCTTTAGGTGCAGCATGTCCAACAGCTCTGGGTTTCACATAGCTTTATATGTTAGGCAGAGATCACCTCGGAGTAGGCGATATGCTATGGAGTAAAGCTGGAGTTTTTTGAGGCGGTCAGTGTAGGGCATTTGTTTGAGGCCAGTAATCCTCTTTGTGAGGTACTTCTGTGGCCTTACCAGCTGCTGCAGATGTCTTGTGAGGTACATTCCCAAAGGGGCGTTGTACTCTACAATGGGTCTAATGAGTGTTGAGTAGAGGGGAACAACGACCTCTTTTTTCCTGGATGAGAACTCTTTTATGATGAGGTGTGCCACGTAGAAGGACTTCCTGACTACTGTGAAGATGTGACTATCAAAGGAGAGACTACTGTCCACCTGGGTCCCAAGGTCTCTTATCACACATTCGGTGTTAAGTAGATTGCTGTCTATGTGGTAGTTAATGGGTACAGAGTTTTTACCAAAGGGGATGACACTGCACTTTTTGGCATTGAGTTTGAGGCCATGGCTCTGACACCAGGCATCTGCCTCTGCGAGGCCCTTCTGTAGGATGCCCACATCATTTGGGGACTTGACTATGGCTCCTAGTTTGCAGTCATCTGCGAACTTCGTTAGCCAGAGGCCTTCTGTGTTTGATATCTACTTCTCTGAAATACAGGCTAACAGGAGAGGTCCCAGGACGGAACCCTGAGATACTCCACTTGTCACTACTTTGAGGTCAGATTTGGAGTCTGCAACTTTTACAGTGTGGGTTCTGTCAGTGAGCCAGTTGGCAACCCATCTTGTGACGTAGGGATTTATACCTAGTTTAGCTATAATTCCAGAATGGGGGATGGCGTCGAAAGCCTTGGCGAGGTCAAGATAGGCTGTGTGAACCACCTTACCCTCATCTACGGCTTTGGTGAGTGCCTTAAAGAAGTCTATCAGCTTCAGGAGGCATGATCTGCCTTTCACAAACCCGAACTGGGTGGGATCCAGAGTTTGGAGGTTACCAAAGTCTTTGTTTATGAGTTCCATGATGATACGTTCCATGGCCTTGCAGACCAGGCTCGTCAGGCTAATATATCAATAGTTCCCGGGATCAGTGGTGGCTCCCCCTTTGTGGAGTGAGATAACTATTGCTGTGCGCCATTTAGTGGGCACAAAGCCCGATGCAAGGCTATTATTGAACATGATGTTAAGTGGGGAGCCAGTTCGTTCTGAAGTACGTGTACAACGCAGCCTGGGATGTTGTCAGGTCCCATGGATGCTGCATTTTTGGCTTTAGAGAGTGCAGCTTTTACCTGCGTAGTTGTGATTACAGGGGCTCTGCATTCTTCCTGTACAGATATGGGCCCTTTAGGGGGTGAGGGGGGATAAAGTTAGCACTTAACCTATCTGCCAGGATGTTGGCAACATCAGTTGGTTCTGTAATTTTTGTGCCGTTGTGCTGTACCTCAGAGCAGATCTGGGTGTTGCCATCGAGATTCTTGACATAGCTACAGAATGCTTTGTGGTTGTCCTTAGAATTAGTGGCGATTTTGTTTTCGTAGCTAGCTTTGGAGGATCTTATAAGGGATCTCAGCTTCTTACTGAGGCTAACCAGGGAGCTCCTCCACTCATGGGATTTTACTCTCTTTTGCAACAGTTTCTTCCTTCTGTTGTACAGTTTGTTTATGGCAGGGGACCACCAGATTGGCAATCCATGCACTCGTGTAAGTGCTTATAGAGTGCATTTGTGTTGGATTCAGCAGTTGTAACTGTATTGTCCATCTGTATGGGTGTCATGATGTTCACCACTTCTGTCTTAAGAAGCAGGAAGTTGGCTTTGGAGAAATTTTTTACCATGGTTTCCTTAATGGGGGGTGGGGCAGGATGTGGATATCAAGGGTGATTAGCTTATGGTCGGATTGGACCAATGAGGAGTTGACTTCAGTTGTGGAACACCGGTCACTCATGCTGGTAACGACTAGGTCTCAGATATTGTTGCCCCTAGTGGGGGTGTGGATAAGTTGATCCAGGGCATTGGAGTTTATGAATTCCAGAAAGCATTGAGCTAAGGAGTTGGTACACGACTAGTTTTCCCAGTTAATGGTGGGGTAGCTGAAGTCACCCATTATTAGGGTGTTTGGTTGAACCCTAATATTTTCCAGTACATCAAGAAAAGAGGAGTGGGAATTCTGGGGCATGGTGGAGGATCTGTAGCAAGCTACAATTTGGATTGCAGTTTTGCCCAGAGTTAGTTGCACTTGGATAACCTTGGCTGCATTACGCTGAGCAACTAGCCTGGAGGTGTGGATATTCTTAATGAATATGGACACACCTCTGCCTTTGGTGTTTCAGTCCAGGTTACATGGCAAAAAAGTGTGGTATGAGTTATAGCCTGGTAGTGCAGGGGTGCTCTCTGGAGCCTTGAACCAGGTCTCAGTCACTGCACAGACATCGATGTTCTCCATTTTAAGGAGTGCCTCGAGTGAGTGCATTTTTAGATTTAGACTTCTAGCACTGAGCAGCATTACCCTCAGTTTTTGCTTGCCTGCTCCTGTTATGGGGGTGAATTTGTTATTTGAACCTTGCCTAAAAAAGGCACTATAGGGACAGTAAGACCCTTAGCCAGTATCCGGAATCCCAGGGGCGACAGGTGCAGGCCATCTGTGGCAAAGCATCGTAGTCTATCGACCATGTCACCCCAAGCAGAAAGATACTGGATCTGCTTAGAATGACACCAGAAGCTTAGGCAATTGCTGAAGTCAATTTGTCCTTGTACTGCGGTATCATTCTGGGCGATGGCAGAATGCTACTCAGGGCTAGGGTCATACCTGCCTGGGCTACAAGATCACAGAGCTCTTCCATGTCTCTTTTCATGTAGTCCAGGGAGGTACATCTCAGGTCATTCACACCAACAAGGACAATGACAGAGTCATATTTGTACTTGTTGTGGAGTGACATGAGTGCGTGGGTTATGTGGCAGATCCTGGCATCCAACAGGCAGCTGACAGTAACCTTCTCCTTGATTAGCCTGGTGAGTGGGACATCAGTGTGCCTGACTATAGTCTCACCTATGACTAGTGTGTTGGGTACGTTGTTTTGCCTTATTGGCTGTGGATGAGTGGCACACTGAGTCTGTGGGTTGTGTGTCATTGGGTTGTGTTGGGGGATGGAGGTTGCTTGCGTTTCTGCTTTGGAGGTCTCTGTTGCTTAGACAGATTTTTATTGAGAGCCTCCACGAATGTTTTTGTGTTACTGTGTATGAATTCTGGTGGTGTAGATTTAGTGAGACTATGTGAGGAGTGTGGTGTGGTGCAAATGTTTACCTTCTCCTCATGACTGTCAAGTTCAGTCTTGGCTGGAGAGAGCTTTACCTCCAGTTTGGCTAGATAAGTGCATCTCTCACAGTTAGCTAAGGGTGCTATTTTTGCTTTGTAATTAGCTTTGGAGGACTAGACAAGATCTCTAATTTCTTTTTTTTTAAGCTAGAGAGTGATTTTTTCCTCTGCTGAGCCAGTTCCCTTTTTGTTCTTGGACATTAGTTTATTTCTCTTGTTATACAACCTGTTTATACTAGGGGTCCACCAGGGTGTCTTGTTTGTTTGCAAGATCTGGTTTTAATCTGGTCAGGTGCAAACGATTCTATACAACTGCTTAAGTGGTTATACAGGGCACTGGTGTAAAGCTCTGCATACGAGTCCATGTTATCTGTATTTGAGGGGGCCTTGAAACTTCTTATATCATCACTTAGTAGGAGGTAATTTGTCTTTGAAAAATTAAGTGTTTTTGAGCTTGATGGGGTATCTGGTTTTATAATTACATTGAACAATACTGATTTACAGTCCAATTTTACCAGGGAGGGCATCACACCAGGGGTGGCTGTCAGTATCATACCTTTCAACCTGCAAACATTAAAAATCTAGAGAAAGCCCAAGAAAAGTAGGTACAACTGGCCCAAAATCTGTATGCTGATTAACATAAAATTTACATATATCACCATGTAACCCCACCCACTCCAATGAAATTGTGGGATATCAGCATTCAAGTGCAAATTGAAGAACAGACAAAATATTATAGAACCAGAATAGTAATTAAAACATCTGAATGTGTATCAAACTTTGAACTTGTATAAAACTAAAATATAATTGTCTTTTATAAAATTAAAATGATCTGCATTGAATCGAGAGAGATGTTGAAAGCTGACAAGCAACAGCAGACCCCATGTAGAAAAGCAGAAAAAAGGGGGGGAGGGATTGATGATTTACTTCCAGTCAAGCTTGCACTGTACTAGTTAGCCAACAGGTTCATAGTTACTAGGTATCTCCTTCAAAGGAGGACATTCTGAGGACTGCAGCATCCAGTACAACACAGTACAGTATCAGCAATCCATCTACATACTGTGGGAGTAGAACCCACAGTCTTTTGCATCTAAAGCAAGTATACTACCCCTTGTGCTACTAACAATGCAAGCAGACTTGGCATAGCAGCACTAAACTACTCTTCCCGAAGCTGTTAGCACCTTGTAAAATCCACTCGACACACAAGTATATCTCTCAACTTTGCAGCACAAGAAATCTGGAAAAAGACAAAATTTACTGAGGGAGCAACGTCCAAAAAACCAGGGACATATTTTAAACACTGCTTGTATAATCTTGGAAAGTTGCTAAAATAAGTTGTTTTGTGTTACCATGCGTTTCCTGAAAGATAGCCATTTAAGATTTAGTCTTCCTATTATTATTTAGTGAATTCAGTTCTCATTGATGTGCTAGAAAACTACAAATTTTAAGAGGAAGAGACCAAAAGTTACGAGCCAAACATTCCAGACATTGAATCAGAAGGAATCACAATTGGTGGTATGTGTAGGTAATTCTGGCTCTTGATCCTTGTACATAAAATACAAGGTTTGAGCCTGACTAACACTAACCACCAGGTATAATTATCTGGGACATTTTATACACTTATACACACAAACACAAAAAACAGAGGGGAATGGCAGCAATAACTAGCCCCTTAACAGTAAATCACCCCCCTAGCGCCGATAAAGATAAAAGAGTAAATCGCATACGCACAGTATCAGGTAAAACGGAGCAGACTGACATGCACAGTATCAGATAAAACGTAGTGGAAAGGCAGCAATAACCAGCCCCTTAAGAGTAAATCGCCCCCCTAGCTCAGGCAAGCATAATCAGTATCAGATAAAAACGGAGCAGACTGACACAAATACACACACACACTACTAGATAAAAAGTACAGTTTTGTACCTACCATAAATGTAGATGTCCGATAGGTATGCATCTGCAGTCATCACATATGGGTTGTCCTGCCTCAGGCAGCCCTTCGGTCGGCCGGATTCCAAAGTCTGGGTCCGGCGTCGACCCCTTCCCCGACGTCAGAGTGCCTGGGGTATAAAAGTGTCAGCCGACACCATCTTCCTCAGTTTTTCTTGCCCCAGATGCCAGGTGCCCTATAGGAAGGCTAAATTTGGAGAAATGCAATAAAAATCCAAACATTTGCAAAAAAAAAAAATATATATATATATGGGTCTACTACTAATTACCGACACGACGATTCCCCGACAGAAAACTCACCGACGCCAGATGACTGACAACACACAAACCCAACAACGCAAAACACCGAACACCATTACACCGACACACGGAACGTAAACAACACGCGACACTACATAGCATACACACTAGCCCTGACCCAAACCCTAACCCTAAGGTCCGACACTATCGCACACTTCACCTACCTGCACCCTAACCCTAACTCACTTAACCCACCCCTAGCCCAAGCTCCGACACTAACGCACACATCACCTACCTGCACCCTAACCCTAACTCACTTAACCCACCCCTAGCCCAAGCTCCGACACTAACGCACATCACCTACCTGCACCTAACCCTAACTCACTTAACCCATCCCTAAACTACAGTCCCTCACTAGCACACACTTACCTTACCCGAACCATACCTCCGACACGAACACACACTCACCTTTCCCACAGCCTAACCCGACATCCCACAATCTCGAGCACTTACCTGACCGCTCCTAACTCCGTCACCATCGCACACTTACCGCATCGCGATCGCACATTCCCTTGTCGGTCTTTCCGCTGTCGGCAAATCACCCTGTCGGTACACTTACCTGTTTCATCTGGCGTCGGTGAGTTTTCTGTAATCGTCGTTTCGGGCATTAGTAGTAGACCCATATATATATATATATATATATATATATATATATATATATATAAACAAATACACCATAATAGATCCCCCCAGCTAGCTAATAGAGGGGTAAGCACCCTAGGAACACCACAGAGGGGAAGGAGGGAGGGTAAACCTGACTGCAGATGCATACCTATCGGACATCTACATTTATGGTAGGTACAAAACTGTACTATGTCCTTCAAGGATGCATCTGCAGTCATCACATATGGGTAGAATACCATAGCCAATCTGGGGGTGGAGGAACTAGGAAAAGGATGGTGTAGCTAAGATACCCTGCAGGACAGCCGTAGCAAAGCCTGCTCTGGATCTGGAATATAAAGGTAAATTGTAATGCTTGGCAAATGTATGCACGGAGCTCCATGTGGCAGCTTCTAAAATGTCCTTTGTAGCCACCCCTCTTAAGAAGGCTGTGGAGGTGGCTGTGGCTCTCGTAGAATGAGGTCTAATGTTAGCTGGTACAGTCTTTCCATGAAATGAGTAGCAAAAGCGAATGCAATTTCCTATCCATTTTGAAAGAGTCTGTTTGGAAATTGCTTTTCCTTGAGTACCAGCAGCATATGCTACTAGCAGCTGGTCAGCTTTTCTGAAACCTTTAGTTCTGTCCAAGTAGTAGCGCAACTGTCTGTGAATGTCCAGGGTGTGCAGTAGTTTCTCCCCTTTGTTTTGTGGATTTGGGAAGAAGGTAGGCAAGTGAATGGCTTGATTCAATGAAACCCTGGATACCACCTTTGGCATAAAAGTAGGATTAGTTCTTAATGAAACTCTGTCCTGGTGAAAAATAATGAATGGCTGCACTGCCATCAGGGCCTGCAATTCCAAAACCCTTCTTGCGGAGGTTATTGCCAGAAGGAAGGCAGTCTTCCATGAAAGGTACTGTAGATCTGCAGATGCTGCTGGTTCAAATGGAGGCAGTGTTAGTTTTTCTAACACGAAGTTAAGGTCCCAAGCAGGAAGAGGTGGTTTCCGAGGAGGTTTGATGTTTTTGATTCCTCTTAGAAACTGTCTTAGGAGAGGATGAGAAAAGACAGGTTGATCAGTATTGCACTCTGCTGAAATTGCTGAAACATGAATCTTAATAGAAGAGTAAGACAGACCATTGTGGAACATTTCTGCCAAATATTCCAGGATATGTGCCATGTTAATCACTGTCGCATCTAGGCCCTTTGTGGTGTTCCAGATGAGAAATCTTTTCCATTTTGCTGAATAAGCTTTTCTTGTGGAAGGGCGGCGAGCTTCCATAATAATATCCTTCACCCTCTGGGATAGCTTATCCTGAGGAGGAGTCAAGGTATTCTCCACGCTGTTAGTTGCAATGTTTTCAGGTTGGAATGTAGAGTTTTGTATCTGTGCTGTGTCAGTAGAAGTGGCCATAGAGGCAGAGGCCATGGTTTCGTACGTGACATGCTCCTTAGTAGTGGGTACCAGTGCTGTCTTGGCCAGTCTGGAGCTATCAGAATCACTCTTGGCTGCTCTGTCCTGATCTTCAGTAACACCTTGGTCATTAATGGAATAGGAGGAAATGCATACACTGTCAGATTTCTCCAGCTGAAAGAGAGAGCGTCCACTTTCCACGCTTGTGGGTGGTATGTCCTTGAGCAGAATTTCTTCAGTTGATGATTGTGGGGGGATGCAAATAGATCTATGTCCAGGCTCCCCCAAGACTGTGTTATCTGCTTGAAGATGTCTGGGTGCAGCATCCATTCGTGTGCATCCAAGATATTTCTGCTTAAGCTGTCCGCCAGTGTATTGTCTTTCCCTGGCACAAACTGAGCTTGTAGCTGTATATTGAGTTTCAAGGAAAGATCCCATAGACTCATTGCCAGTCTGCAAAGAGGGTAGGAATAGGTACCTCCTTGCTTGTTTATGTACCACATAACTGTGGTGTTGTCTGTCCTTATTAGCAGGTGGCTTTGATGCAGAAAGATTTTGAAGGCCTCGATTGCATGTATCACTGCTAGCATTTCTTTTTGATTTATGTGCATGCGTAGCTCCTTTTGTGACCACTGTCCTTGGATACCTCTGCCCTCCATGTGTGCTCCCCAACCTAGGTCTGAAGCGTCCGTTGTAATAGTTTGGGAGGTATTTGGCTTTGTGAAGGGCAACCCCCTATTGGACTGGCTGGCCTGAGCCCACCACAGAAACTCCTTGTGAAGGCATGGAATGAGTGGGATTAAAGTTTCCAAACTGTGACTGTGCTGAGTCCATAAACTCCTTAGGTACCACTGTAGCTTTCTCATACGAAGCCTTGCTTGTGGAATCAAAAGAATACAGGATGCCATGTAACCCAGGGCCTGCACGATTTTCCTTGCAGTCAGCTGAGTTTGCCTTGTTAGATTCTTGAAGTAATCAGGTAGCTGTCTTTGTTTTTCTTCTGTGAGATAAGCCATTTGGGTGGTTGTATCTAGATCCGCACCCAGAAAGGTTATTCTTTGGGATGCAACAAGTCTTGATTTATGCATGTTGACTGTATATCCCAAGGCCTGTAGAAGATTGATGGCATAATTTAAGTCATTTATCAAAGTTTGTTGGTTGTCCGCTTGTATAAGGCAGTCGTCCAGATATGGGTATATTTGAATCCCCTGAAGTCTGCAGTGTGCTATTACTGATGCCAGGCATTTTGTGAATACTCTGGGCGCAGTAGATAAGCAAAAGGGCAATGCTGAGAATTGATAATGCTCTGACCCTGCAAGAAATCTGAGGTGTCTTCTGCAACTTTGTCTGATAGGAACATGCAGGTATGCCTCCTTGAGGTCTAGAGTCACCAGCCAAGACCCCTTGCCCAGCATGGGAAGGAGCTGCTGTAGAGTCAGCATTTTGAATTTTGGCACAATGAGATAAGTATTCAGTGCGGACAAGTCGAGAATTGGTCTCCACTGATGCTCTTTTCTTGGAACAAGGAAAAGCCTGGAGTAAAATCCTTGGCCTTGTTCTGAAATAGGAACTTTTTCTATGGCTTTCATTTGTAATAAGTTTGAGATTTGTTTCAAAGCCTCTGCCCTTTGATTTGGTGGCAGACCTGGCATGCCTTTTCCCTTTGGCAATGTGTGGAAATGGAACCTGTATCCGTTGTCTATTATTTGGAGTGTCCATTTGTCTCTTGTAATGTTGTGCCAATTTTTTGAGAATAAAGAAAGCTTTCCGCCCAAAGGTGCTTCTAATTGAGCCCTGGTTGGTGGAATCAAAGCAAAGTCATTGAGTTTGTCCTTGTGCAGCAGTTGTAGGTCCAGAACTGCCTGTCTGGATTGGAGGTTGCCATTGACGGCCTCTGTAGGAGCCCCTAGCTTGCCCTCTACCTCTGGCACGCCTGTTCCTGCCCCTTTGAAATCTTTCTGTGTCCGGAAAGGACCAATTCTTGGAAGGCCAATTTCTGCTGAATCTAGGTGGTTGGACTTGAAGAAAATCCTTAACTGTTTGTACAGATTTTGCCTTTTCCTCAAATTTCTTTAGGACTTCTTGAGCAGTGGAACCAAATAACCTTTGCTTTTCCAGTGGAGCATCCAAAAGCTTAGCTTTAACATAGTCTGGCAGAGATTGTTCCTTCAGCCAAGCATGCCTACGTAAGACAACACCCGTCATTGCTGACCTAACATGAAGCTTCCAATGCATCATAACCACACTGCAAGAAATGGTTGCTAACCTGCTGGGAGTTATGTACCAGATCCTGAAGGGATTTACGGTCAAGGGGTTCAGTAGGAGACAGTTTCTTATGCATTTCTTCTAACAAATACTCTTGGTACTGTATCATATGAAATTGACAATTTAATACCCTCATAGCAAGAGTGGCAGAAATGTACAGTTTTTTACCCCATCTCTCTAATGCCCTGGACTCCTTTGCAGAGGGGAGTGGATTCTTAGAAGTAACAGCTGCAACCCCTTTAGGGCCCTGTGAAATAGTTTCAGGATTAGCAGAGTGGGCCTTGTAAAGAAAATTATGCGTGTCCGGGACCCTGTAATACCTATCGGGCTTAACAGGGGCCGGAGGCAGAGTGTCAGGGGTCATACTAGAGTCAGAATACACATCATCAATGACATTTAAAACAGGAGGAATAGCCAAAGGTCTATGCTGAGGTAAATGAAGAAAAGTTCTTAGTCTTTTCCTGGAATCAGAATATTCCTGGCCCTGCCATTTGAAATGCTCTATCATAGTGTGAAGGGTCTCCCCAAAGGAAAGCTCTTCAGGAGGGGAGGCTGAGGGGATAGATTCCTCTGCATCCGAATCCTCGTAGGCCGAATAAGCCTCCGCCTAGTAGTCTGAGTGATCCGAGCCATCAGAGGCCTCCTCTGAGGAAAGGGGATCAGGAGGATCCACCCTGGGCCTTTTGTCTACAGGAGGTTGGGAGCCCCTGTCCGGATGGGGCTGAGAGCCCCTGATTAAAGAGATAAGGTCCTCTGCTAAGGTTAGAATCTGTGAACTAGAAGAGGGTCCTGAGGAATAACCCTGGGAGGCATGGCTTTAGTGTGTTTTGCAGCTTTAGCCCTGGTGAAGGCCTTAATGGACATGGATGCAGGAGGCCTGGCTGCACCACGTGCTGGTGTAGCTTTATCTAAAGGTATGGTGTCGGAAGATTCCAATACACCAGTTTCTGAAGGCAATTCTGTAACCGACACGGTAGGAGCCTCCGGGGCCGAGGCTGTCGGTTGTATTGTTTCAGGGTTCGGAAGTTCCAAGGACTCGGTATCAGCCGAGACTGCGGCCCGCGTGTGTCGGTCCTTGTCTTTCCGTTTCTTAATTAAATGTGATGTCGGGGTTTCCGACGGCATTTTGTATGAAAAATTAGCCCCAAAAAACTCTTCTGCGAACTCCGACCGATGTCTAAGAGTGCGTCGGTTGAAGGAAGCGCAGGCTGAACAGGCTGAGACGTCGTGGTCTGGGCCTAAGCAGGGGAGACAGTAAGAGTGGAAATCCTTATGAGGTATTTATTTCCCACAAGTTAAACAATTATTAACTTTTTCTGACATCGGCTGAGGCAAGAAAGAGTCCACAACGGGGTACTTAGCTTTTGAAGTCTTCGGATAGCGAATTTACAGGAGCTGGCCGACCGGCACTTGCGAACTGCTTCTGCTTCGGGCACCACGTGGCAAGAAAGACTGAGGAAGATGGCGTCGGCTGACGCTTTTATACCCCAGGCGCTCTGACGTCGGGGAAGGGGCGACATCAACCAACGCCGGACCCAGACTTTGGAATCCGGCCGACCGAAGGGCTGCCTGAGGCAGGACAACCCATATGTGATGACTGCAGATGCATCCTTGAAGGACATCAGAGTGAACTGGCAGTAATAACTAGCCCCTTAAGAGTAAATCTCCCCCCTAGCTATGCGCTGCACTGAATAATGAACTTCTCTTTACTATAACAACAAAAAAGATGCTACTGTTAAAATACACATAGAAGAGCATTGCACGGAATAACAAACCACTGTCTGCTTAAATAGATTTCGTAAGCCGGGCCTGTTAGCATGTGTAAACAAAAAAACAAAAAAAAAAAGATGCCACTGCTGCTGTAATACACATACACAGTTACACAGTTCTTGAATAGAAAATACATATATACAGTTCTTCTGAACAGAACGGAGTAACCAGAATTAAATGGACTTGCAGCAATATCATATCAGATGCCACAAATAACAAAACTAGCATATCAGATAAAATACAAAACCGCCACCCTAGCTATGCTACTGCTGCCTACAAATAATGAACCACTGTCTGCTTAAACAGATTTCATTATAAGCTGGGCCTGTTAGCATGCATATCAGATAAAGTACAGTTTTATACCTACCATAAATGTAGATGTCCGATAGATATGCAACTGCAGTCATAACATATGGGTTGTCCTGCCTCAGGCAGCCCTCGGTCGGCCGAAATCCAAAGTCTGGGTCCGGCGTCGGCTGGTGTCGCTTCCTCTCCATCACCACGGCTGGAGTATAAAGGCATCGGCCGACGCCATCTTCTTCAGTGTTTCTTGCCCCAGATGCCAGGTGCCCTCCTAGGAAGGCTAAATTTGGTAAATGGATAAAAATAATCCCAAACATGCACAACAGTAATAAACAGATACACCATAGGAATACCCCCAGCTAATGGGAAAAAGGGGTAGGGACCCAAAAAGAAGGATACAGAGGGGTAGGAGGGAGGGAAAATCCAACTGCAGTTGCATATCTATCGGACATCTACATTTATGGTAGGTACAAAACTGTACTATGTCCTTCAAGAATGCAACTGCAGTCATAACATATGGGTTGAATACCATAGCCAAGCTGGGGGTGGATGGAACTAAGATATGGATGGTGTAGCTAAAATCCCCTGCAGGACTGCCGAAGCAAAGCCTGCTCGGGATCTGGAATATAATGGCAGGTTGTAGTGCTTGGTAAATGTATGCACGGAGCTCCATGTAGCAGCCTCTAAAATGTCCTTTGTTGCCACTCCTCTTAGGAAAGCTGTGGAAGTGGCCATAGCTCTGGTGGAATGTGGCCTAATATTGGCTGGCACACCTTTTCCATGGAAAGAATAGCAGAATCTGATGCAATGTCCAATCCATTTTGAAATTGTTTGTTTGGAGACTGCTTTTCCTTGCACTCCAGCAGCATAGGCTACAAACAGTTGGTCAGACGTTCTGGTGGCCTTAGTTCTGTCCAAGTAGTAACGTAGTTGTCTGTGTATGTCCAAAGTATGCAATAGCTTTTCCCCCCTATTTTGAGGATTGGGGAAGAATGCAGGCAGGTGAATAGCTTGATTTAGAGACACCCTGGAAATAACTTTGGGCATGAATGTAGGATTGGTTCTTAGAGAAACTCTGTCTTGATGAAAAATGAGGAAGGGGGGCACTGCCATGAGTGCCTGTATCTCCGAAACTTTTCTTGCAGATGTGACTGCCAATAAGAAGGCTGTCTTCCATGAAAGAAATTGCATTTCTGAACTTGCTGCTGGCTCAAATGGAGGCAGAGTTAATTTTTCCAACACATAATTGAGGTCCCATGCAGGTACTGGCTGTTTTCTGGGAGGTTTGATATTCTTTATTCCTCTTAGAAACTGTCTTAGCAATGGATGAGAAAACACTGGAGGGTCACAGTTGCATTTTGCTGAGATTGCTGAGGCATGAATCTTTATTGAAGAGTATGAAAGTCCAGTATGAAGTAGTTCTGCCAAGTATTCTAAAATCTGAGGTATACTCGGTAATGCTGTGTCCTGACCCCTGTTGGCATTCCAGATGCTGAATCTCTTCCATTTGGTTGAATATGTTTTTCTTGTGGAAGGCCTGCGTGCTTCCAGCAGGATTTCTTGAACCGATTTTGATAGAGAGTTAGGAGGAGAAATCATGTTAGCCTCCAGGCTGTCAGATGTAATGATTTCACGTCTTGATGTACAGTCCTGTAATTGTGTTGTGTTAGGAGCAGGGGCCATAGGGTCAGAGGCCATGGTTTGGTCCGAGTTATGGTCAATAGCAATGGGTACCAGTGCTGCCTTGGCCAGTCTGGAGCTATCAAAATACCTGTTGGTTGTTCTGCTTTGATCTTCAGTATCACCTTGGTCAGCAGAGGCAGAGGAGGGAATGCATAAATTTTTAGAGAATTCCAGCTGAAGGAGAGAGTATCCGTCTTCCAGGCTAGAGGATGGTGAGTCCTTGTGCAGAACTTTTTCAGGCGATGATTTAAGTGGGAGGCGAAAAGATCTACATCCGGTCTTCCCCATGTCTTTGTCAGTTGAGAGAAAATGTGAGGATGCAGCATCCATTCATGAAATTTCTGCTCAGGTTGTCCGCCAGTACATTGTCCTTGCCTGGTACAAACTGGGATTGTAAATGTATCTTCAGGCTCAGGGACTTTTCCCAGAGAAGCATTGTTAGTCTGCAGAGGGGATAAGAATGAGTGCCTCCCTGCTTGTTTATGTACCACATGACAGTGGTGTTGTCCGTCCTTATCAGTAAATGCCCTTGTTGTAGTGATTTTTCGAAAGTCTCGATTGCATGTATCACTGCCAACATTTCCTTTTGGTTTATGTGCAGATGTCTTTCCTTTGGGGTCCATTGCCCTTGAATGCATCTATCCTCCATGTGCGCCCCCCATCCATGGTCTGAGGCGTCTGTTGTAATCATTTGGCCTGCTTGAGGTCTGTTGAAAGACACGCCTATGTTTTGCTGACTGGCTTGAGCCCACCATAAAAATTCTTTCTGCAGACATGGAATAAGTGGGATTATGTCTTCTAGGCTTTGGCTGTGTTGAGACCATAAGTTTTTTAAATACCATTGCAGCTTTCTCATATGAAGTCTTGCCAAAGGTATCAGAAGGATGCAAGATGCCATGAACCCCAGGGCCTGCAGGATTTTCCTTGCAGTCAGCTGGGAGAGTTTTGCTAGGCCTTTGAAGTACTCTGGTAAATGCTGCTGTTTTTCCTCTGTGAGGTAGGCCATTTGGTTTTCTGTGTCCAGTTTGGCTCCTAAGAATATAATCTGTTGGGATGGCAGTAGTTTTGACTTCTGAATGTTGACCGTGTATCCCAAGGCCTGCAGTAGATGCATGACATAGTCCAAATTTTCTTTTAAGGTTTGTTTGTTGTCTGCTTGTATGAGGCAGTCGTCCAAGTAGGGGTATATTTGAATCCCCTGCAGTCTGCAGTGTGCTACTACTGATGCCAGGCATTTCGTGAACACTCTGGGCGCAGTAGATAAGCCAAACGGCAATGCTGAGAATTGATAATGCTCTGTCCCTGCAAGAAATTTGAGGCATCTTCTGCAGCTTTGTCTGATAGGGACATGCAGGTATGCCTCCTTGAGGTCCAGAGTGACCAGCCAAGACCCCTTGCCCAACATGGGAAGGAGTTGCTGCAACGTCAGCATTTTGAACTTTGGCACTATGAGAAAAGTGTTTAGAGATGACAAGTCCAGTATGGGTCTCCATTTGTTTTCTTTTCTTGGAACAAGGAACAGCCTTGAATAAAATCCCTGGCCTTGCTCCTGAGGTGGAACCCTTTCTATTGCTTTTATACTTAACAGCTTGGAAACTTGAGAGAGTGCCTCTGCCCTTTGATGATGTGGCAGGTTTGGCATGCCTTGTCTTATTGGTAATGTGTGGAAGTGGAATCTGTAACCTTTGTCTATCAAATCCAGAATCCAGTTGTCCTTGGTTAAAATATGCCAGTTTTGTGAGAATAAGGATAATTTTCCGCCCAAGGGTGCTTCTCTTTGAACCTTTGTAGGCAGAATGAAAATCAAGTCATTGCGATTGTCCTTGTGGTGCAGCTGAACTGTCTGTACCACTTCTTTGATTTGGAGGTTGCCATTGGTGTCCCCTGTAAGATCCTTGGTATTGCCCTCTACCACGGGCACATCTGCTTTTTCCCCTTTGAAACTTGTCTGAGCCGGGGAAGGACCAATTCTTTAAGGGCCAGTTTCTGCTGAATCTGGGTGGCTGAACCTGAAGGAAATCCTTGACTGCCTGTACTGACTTTGCTTTTTCCTCTATGGATTTCAGTACATCTTGTGCATTAGCACCAAAAAGCTTTTGTTTTTCCAAAGGTGCATCAAGTAAAGTACAGTTTTGTACCTAGCATAAATGTAGATGTCCGAACTGGATAGCATCTGCAGTCATAACAACTGGGTTGTCCTGTCATCAGGCAGCCCTTCGGTCGGCCGGATTCCAAAGTCCGGGTCCGGCTTCGGCTGATGTCGCACTTCACCCGACGTCATCTCTGTTGGTCTTCGGGTATAAAGGCATCAGCCGACGCCATTTTCCTCAGTGTTTCTTGCCCCAGATGCCAGTTGCCCTCTTGGAAGGCTAAATTTTGGGTAAATGCCAATGTTTCCAAAAAGATAGAAGGCAAACACAAAAAATAAGTATGTATGTACATATATACAAACAAATACACCATAAGAGACTCCACCCCCGCCAGCTAGCTATTAGGAGGGTAAATACCCTAGGAGTACCACAGAGGGGAAGGAGGGTAATCCTGACTGCAGATGCTATCCAGTTCGGACATCTACATTTATGGTAGGTACAAAATTGTACTATGTCCTTCATGGATGCATCTGCAGTCATAACAACTGGGTAGAATACCATAGCCAACTAGGGGAGGAGGAAGAATAGATTATGGTGTGGATAGGATCCCTTGCAGTACAGCAGTGGCAACCCCTGCTCGGGATCTGGAATACAGAGGTAAATTATAATGCTTGGCAAATGTATGCACGGAGGTCCAAGTAGCCGCCTCAATAATGTCCTTGGTTGCCACTCCTCGTAAGAAGGCTGTGGTAGTGGCTGTTGCCCTTGTCGAATGAGGCCTTATGTTCTGTGGAATTGGTTTTCCATGAAAGGAGTAACAGAATCGTATGCAATTTCCTATCCATTTGGAGATTGTCTGTTTGGAAATCGCTTTTCCTTCCCTTCCTGTTGCATAGGCTACAAACAGCTGGTCAGTTTTCTGTTACTTTTGTTCTGTCCAGGTAGTAGCGTAGCTGTCTATGTACATCCAAGGTATGCAGCATTCTTTCCCCTCTGTTTTGTGGGTTTGGGAAGAAGGTAGGTAGGTGGATTGCCTGGTTTAAAGACACTCTGGATACCACCTTAGGCATAAATGTAGGATTAGTCCTCATGGACACTCTATCTTGGTGGAAGATTAGGAAGGGTTGTACTGCCATTAGGGCCTGACGTTCAGAAACCCTTCTTGCTGAGGTTATTGCCAGTAGGAAAGCAGTTTTCCACGATATATGCTGCAGGTCTGCTGTTGCTGCTGGTTCAAAAGGTGCGAGTGTCAACTTTTCCAGCACAAAGTTCAAATCCCAAGCTGGCAATGGTGGTTTCCTAGGAGGTTTTACATTCTTGATCCCTCTGAGGAACTGCCTGAGTAAAGGATGTGAAAAGACAGGTGGATCAAAGCTGTATTCTGCTGAAATAGCTGATGCATGTATCTTGATGGAGGAATAGGACAGGCCTGTATGTAGAAGCTCTGCCAAATACTCCAGGATGTTAGCAATGTCTATATTGGACACATCTTTTCCTCTTTCAGCACTCCAAATGACGAACCTTTTCCATTTTCCTGCATAGTTCCTTCTTGTTGAAGGTCTGCGGGCTTCAAGGATAATGTCTTTAACCCTTTGTGAAAGCTCTGGATTAGTTGCTGCTATGTGATATTCCATGCAGTCAGTTGCAAAGTTTTTAGGTTTGGATGCATGATGCTGTAGTTGTTCTGGGTTAACATCAAAGGCATCAGGGGTATTGGCCATATTTTGTCCCGAGACATGTTCCTCAGCAATGGGTACCAGTGTTGTCTTGGCCAGTTTGGAGCTATCAGGGTTATCCTTGGGCGTTCCTCCTTGATTTTTAGTAATACCTTGTGTATCAAGGGAAGAGGTGGGAATGCATATGCTGTCAGACCTTTCCAGCTGAAGGAGAGCGAGTCCACTTTCCATGCAAGTGGGTGGAACGTCCTTGTGCAGAATTTTTTGAGCTGGTGATTGAGAGGGGAAGCGAATAGATCTATCTGTGGCATTCCCCATTTCTTTGAGATGGCCTTGAAGATGTCCGGGTGTAGCATCCATTCGTGAGCATCCGAGGTGGTTCTGCTTAACATGTCTGCTAGAGTATTCTCCTTTCCTGGTACGAACATTGCCTGTAACTGGATGTTGTAGCTGAGCGGCAGGTTCCAAAGGTCCAAAGTCATTCTGCATAGGGGGTATGAATGAGTGCCTCCCTGTTTGTTGATGTACCACATGACTGTGGTGTTGTCTGTCCTTATCATCAAATGTCCTGCTTTGAGGAATGGTCTGTTTTGGATTGCCAGCTTTACTGCCAGCATTTCTTTTAGGTTGATGTGCAAATGGAGCTGGTCCTGTGTCCACAATCCTTGTATGCATTTGTCCAGCATGTGAGCCCCCCATCCTAGGTCTGAGGCGTCTGTTGTGATGGTTTGGCTTGCTTGATAGTTGTGGAAAGGTAGGCCTGGATTTGACTGGCATGCTTGAGCCCACCATAGGAACTCCTGTTTTAGGCATGGGATTAGAGGAATTTCTGCTTCTAGGCTGTGCCTGTGTTGGGACCATAAATTCTTTAGGTACCACTGTAGTTTTCTCATATGTAGTCTGGCATGTGGAACCAAGATTATGCAGGATGCCATGAGGCCCAAGGCCTGTAGAACTTTTCTTGCTGTTAGCTTGTTCTGTTTTGTTAGTGCCAAGAAGTAAAGAGGGAGTTCTTTTTGTTTTTCTGCAGTTAGGAATGCCATTTGTTTTACTGTGTCCAATTCAGCCCAAGAATGTCCTTGTTTGGGATGGTATCAGCCTTGACTTTTGTAAATTGACTG